>NW_001884553.1:79558-283040 GCF_000146915.1 Parastagonospora nodorum SN15
CTGATTCGATCAGGACGCTGTCATCAATTTTGCCTGGGAACCCAAGGGCGATACACGTGTTTGTCCTCATCACCACCGGCGAGGTCGTCCCCAACGCAGCAGTCGGACCCAAGACTGCTGTGTCCTTCTTCGCACCCGAGAAGCTCAAGGGCGGTGCTCCCGGTAACTTCCGCCACATCCGCACCATCGACAAGAAGAACAGCAACGCCATCTACTGGTCGCCCAAGGGCCGATTCGTCGTTGTCGCTGCTCTGCAATCACAACAGTCTTTCGAGCTCGACTTCTATGATCTCAGCTTCGAGAAGCCCAAGGATGAGTCCGAGAAGGGCGACAAGGAGCTCAACGCCAACCTACAGCTCATGGAGACGGTCGAGCATTACGGAGTCACCGACATCGAGTGGGACCCCACTGGTCGCTACGTTGCTACCGTTGCAAGTGCGTTCCGCCACCGCATGGAGAACGGCTACCACCTGTACGACTTCAAGGGCACGCTCCTCCGCGAAGAGAGCATCGAGGGCTTCAAGCAGCTCCTCTGGCGCCCACGCCCACCTACCCTGCTCTCCAAGGAAGAGCAAGCCGAGATCCGCAAGAACCTGCGCAACTACTCCAAGGTCTTCGACGAGCATGATCTTGCCAAGAGGAGCTCCGCCAACCGCGCTGTTGTCGAGGCACGCCGCGAGATGCTGCAAGAATGGAAGCAATGGCGTGAGGATGTCTTGCACAGGCTTCAAGAGGAAGGTGCGGATCTGGAACTCAGTGCTGCGAAGGGAGAGGCGCCGGGTAAGGCGGAAGACGGCCATCTTGAGGAGATTGAGGAGATTGTCGAGGAGATTATCGAGGAGACTGAGGAGGTCATGTAGGGTGGTTTGATGTGCCACAACGAAGAACGAATGATGCATACATTTGCCAAAAATAACCAGTTCCACTTGATTGACCGTTGTGGTGTTCGGAGAGGTGCGGTAATCCTACTCGAGATCTGCAGGCTTCTAGAAGTCAACAAAGTCTCGGCTGTTCTGTGCTTCCGATCATCTAGCATGCTTCACGTGTACTTGGCGAACGGTCCTTGGATCTCCATGCCTTTTCACGATAACTAATCACATCACTTGCAGTACGACAGGCAATTGTTCTCGACAGGGTTTCTACTCGCCTAATAACTAATCATATCCCTTGCAATACGACTGGGACATGCGGTCCATATAAGAAAGTCTCCGGGACGACTCGGATACATCTGAAGCACGAGACGGAAAGAAGGGCTTCACGGCCTCCGACTACGCTCCGTTCCGCATCCTTCATGATCACTTCAAAGCTTAACACAGCCTCATTGGCGCTGTGAAAGCTCGCAATCTTCGCTCGAATAGGAAAGCCCCGCATGCCCCCCAACCGCTTCTCCGAGAAGATGACCACGCAACGTGAGCGGATGCGTGTGAAATATGGTCTGCCCTAGAAATACCGGGCTTGAACCGTTATATGCTTCTGGCGCCTTCTTTCACGCAGTGAGATTCCTTTGTTTGCGCCCAGTGTTGCGATTACTCAGCTGTGCCTGCGCTGATCTAAGATCTCGGAGCTATCGGACCAAGACTCGTCCGTCCCCAACAATCTCTCTTTCTCTCTGTAAATCTCACCAACAACACGGAACTGTTCAACCAAGGGTCCTCTTACATTTAACGATTTCTCTCTCGGAACGCTGGGGAGAGAAGAGTGGATATATCCATCAGCAAGAGCACGGGTCTCGACGGAGACGGAGGAAGCTGAGCGGGGACTAATATTCGCCCGCACCAAGTTCCAGAACTTTGGGTGTGCTTGCAGACAATCAAGATGCCAAAGGACGAGTCGCTGCCGACCCGCAAAAAGATGCGGAAAGGCACCCATAGCTGTTTTGAATGTATGTTGACCCTATTGCGATTACTATCCGCTTGTCGCGTTGCACTTTCATCATCTCTTTTACCATTCATCATTACACCATCTCATGCTTGCGCCCTTGACCATTTTCTCCCTGTCAAAAGCTCTCCCTAATCAATGCAGGTCGCCGTCGCAAGATCAGGTGCATCTTCTCCCCTGACAACTCCGAAGTCTGCACAGAGTGCTTTGCGCGAGGAAGCAGATGTATCGATCAAGAACATGCCAACCCGGAGGTGGTTGTCGACCATAGGAAGAATCTCCCGGGAACGAGTATCGCGACTTGAAGCGCTCGTTGAGAAACTTGCTTGATGACAAGACCATCAAGTCTGAGAGCCGCAGCCAGAGCATGAGTCAAGCAGATACCTCGTCACCAAAGGCACCTACGCTGTACAACAAGGATGCGTATCCTGCAACGCCATTAACCTCCGAAGGATCAGCGAACTTTCTGCAGAATAGTCAGCGTGTGCCGTCGAATCGAGGTCACCACATCCCCATCCTCTCCGTCTTTGAGGATGCTGTAAGTTCACAGTCTAAACTCACGTGCCTATACCATACTTACAACCCCAGCTCAACGACGCGGAAGACCAAGCCAATGCGCGCGACCCAACTCGCAAGGCATCAAAACCAAAACCATCAGCAGCTGCTGATGATCGCTACACCATCACAAGCCGCCATGAAGATGACATGGTTATCGGCGAGTCACTTGTACAATCACCGAAGACAGAAAAGGCTAAACAAGCTCTGATCGCCATGCTCCCTCCATACGACCAGCTTACCAAACTTCTCAGCACTAACAGTGGTTGGTGGCACACGTGGCGACGTAAGTGTAGTGGTACTTCGGGGCCGAATCAGACGCTACCCCAGTTCGCGGCGCATGCTTTAACGACGGGTAATATTGGCGCTATCGGTACTGTCTTGCTGTCTGTTGGTATATGCGCATCTGATGAGAATGGCGATGTCGATAAGTACGTTGAGGCTGTTGATCGGTGGGTGCTCTCGGATGATGAGTATGCGGCTACTCTCGAGGGCATGGAGTGTCTCATCCTGAAGGCGAAGTGGTATGCCGATGTGGGTCAGCCGCGGAGAGCTTGGATCGCGTATCGCAAGGGATTGATGTATTGCCAACTCATAGTAAGTCATTCTCTCGACGAGATTACGACTAAATTCTAACGAAGATAGGGCCTGCACCGCAAGCGTACCTCATCTGCTGCTCATGAGAGCATTTGGTGGGCGCTGTACCACGGCGATCGCTTCCTATCGCTTCTTCTCGGCCTTCCGTATGGTATTAGCGATGCCCACTGTGACTTGTCGTTGCCTGAACTTGACAACAGCGAGTTCATCCACCCGCTAAATGCCATCACCAAGGTCTCTCAACTCGCTGGCCGCGTCATCGACCGCAACCAAGGCATCACAGAACAGTCGTTTGCGTGGGCCTTGCAACTGGATCAGGAGCTTGAAGATCTGTGGAAACAGCTGGATCCGTCCTGGATCGACTATTCTGAGCTCATGTTGGATGCTGAAGGCAACGCTGCAGAACTCAGGGAACGTATCATGGGCCAGATCTGCTTCCACCAGATTCGCGTCTACCTCCACCTACCCTTCATGCTCAAGTCTGCTTCCAATACGCGCTTCACATACTCTCGCACGGCATGTTTGAACGGATCTCGCGAAGTCCTGCGCCTGTACCAGGCCCTTCGCACAGGCGGTGTGCAGCCACTTTACGAGTGCAAAGCCGTCGACTTTATCGGCTTCACCGCCGCCGTCCTCATCCAAATAGGCCTTCTCAACTTCGGCAACCTCCCCTCCGCCAGCACGCCCAAAGACGTCGAAGAAGACATACGCCTGATCGAAATCAGCATCGACATCTTCCGGCGCGCCTCGACCGAAAAAGGCGGTAAAGTCGCCCTTCAGTCTGCCTCCGTCCTTGAGAAAATGATGAGCAAGTTCAAAGGCGGCAAATCCCACGACGATTGCACCGGCGACTCAGACTTTGTCATCCCCTACTTTGGCACCATCTCCATCAAGCGTGGCGGCCAGAACGTCCGCACGCCTATCGATCTCCCAGACATGCCGGCGAGAAGCCCCAGTGTAAGAAGTACAGGTACCGCGCCAGGTCTCTACACTCCGTCCTCTGAACACAGCACCACCAACACCGCCGCCTCAGACCTCTTCTCCGCAGCCGCACCTACTCAATCTCTCAACCTCACGCCCAAAACCTCGCTGCCTGCCAAATCTGCGCCAACATCGTCATTTGCATTCGCCGACCCCTCGCCCTTCGCCACATACAACGGCTTCTACAACTGGGACAACCTGAACGCCGAAGACAGCAGTGCTGCGGTGGGAGTTAACCAAGCCCTCGTGAATGACGACAGCATGAACAACTTCCCCCTCCCGACGAACAATTTCTCCTGGCAGCACATGCCCATGGACATCGATCAGGACTGGAGCTGGTTCTTGAATGATAGCCAGACGCAGGGCGCGGGCGCGGCGGGACAGGGCCAAGCGCAGGCGCAGGCGCAGGTTAATCCAGATGTTTTTGGCGCGCAGGGGTTTACTGGATTTGGCTGATGAGTCAACATGCGGTGCATGGTGGTGTACGATATCACGAGCAAGGAGGACATTTTGAAAACGGCTGGATGGGCGATATCCAACCAACGGCGTTGAAATTCCTCGGCGAATGAATACAAGAAAGGGCTGGGGATAGATTTCTTCTTCTTCCGGGACCGCGCATGCGTTTACTCCACTTTCGCTTGAAGAGCTTAGTGATGTAATACTAGTGGAATTCTTTTGTTTTCACGCAGAGCCTCATACCATTCCTTGGGCCAAAGTCAAGTGAAGCTAATGGTAATACCTCACCCCACATATACCTGCAGGCGCACTCCGCTGTGGAGTCCGCCTACCCTGCCGCTCACCGGCCACATGCTGACCGGTCGGGTTTAACATTTTTTCTTGGCTGCATCACGCATGCATGCATGTATGGCACCCGGCTACGCCGAGCATACCAGAAGGAGGAAATGGTCTTGTTCAGCCTTCCGCATGATGTCAGAACAAAGCATCCGAAATTCGAGTATTACGACTACGTAGAACTACGCTATGATTTTTGTTTTCTTCGTTCCGCGCTGCGTTGCGCTGCGCTGCGCTGCGTTACATGACATGACATCGATACATTCGTAAGAAATAGTAGGAAGAAGAGGGTATAAACCAGCCCCGCCCAAGAAAGATGTGAAAAAGACGCAAAAAATGCCGCGGAATCAAGTCGTAAAAGTCGTCTGAAAGTCCAAACGTATTTGCGTGCGTGTCGTGAATATGTCGTGAATGCAGAAATGCAAGACTGTGGTGCGTTTCGTTGTTCATGAGGCGTTGGGCAGCCAAAACGACAACAAAAACTCTCCAACCAGGCGCGCCGAGTACTTCGTCTGGTTCGCGTACGATATGCTGACGCGTTGCTGTTGGCGTAGATAATCCGCTGTGATCAATCGTCAGCCTCTACTAGCATCTCACAAACAGAAAGGGCGGACTTACTATTCTCCTTAACCAACTGCGCAACCTGCCTGACAAACTCCACACTACTCTTATCCCCGAACCCGACCTCCTTCTCCCAATCATGCTCACTGTGCACCAGCGGGTTATGCTTGCGATTATACTTCCACCGGAAAATCTGCTGCACGAAGAGCATGCGCGTGTCGATTTCGCGGCACGCGGCGTCGGCCACGTCCTGCGCGTCGCGGGTGTCACTGCCCTGCATCGCAGCTTTGGTGTTCATAACTAGATGGATGTTTTTCTGTTGGTCTTCGAGCGCCATGCACATGCCTAGCACTGCCACGAAGGCGGCCAGCCATTTGTCGCAGCCCTTTGAGGATTTGAAGATTTGCTGCAGTTTGTTTAGAACCGTGGCTTGGATCTGCCGCTGGAGTCGCGAGAAGAAGTATTTTAGCTGGCGGTTCGTCATACGGGGGGACGTGAAGTTGTCGGCATAGGCGGCGCGCCCGGCGTAGCTGTGCATGCGTTGCAGGGTCGTGTGTTTGCCTTCTTCGGCGATGGTTAGGGCGTGTGACATGATGAATGTGACGACGACGAGGCGGAAGACTTCGCGGAGGAGTTTGGGCTTCATCATCGTTCTTGGGCTTGACGCGCGTCATGAGCTTGAAAAGCTTTTGTAGAAAGTCGTTGTCGTCTTCGAGCCAGCAAAGCTCGCCGAAGGCATCGAGATGGTGGTCGACAATGTCCGTGATGTATTTGTCATACGTCTTCTCTTCGTTGTGGTTGATGTGGACCATGCCTAGGGCTGGACTTTGCTTCTTGACTGCTACTCTAGTGTTTGTGCGAGGGTCAGTGATGTATTGGATCTGAACGAGTAGTTCATTGCCTTTTGGTACGAACTCGTACACCTTGACAGGGATGCGTGGCATGTTGTAGCCGCCACATGTCATGTAGAGAGTGAACTCGGTGTTGCCCCAACCATGAACGTACGAGTTGACAAAGTGCTTCAGACTCGAATCTTCGTGCATTTGAGTCACAAGCTCCGGCAGAAAGTATGGCGACAGTTCGACAAGTTTGATGCGGATGCAACCCAATCCACAGTCGGCATTAGGTCGTTGCGAACGCTTCAGGCAGCGTGCACAGATTTCGCCGTCACTGCACTTGTCTCGTTGGAGGACGCAGTGCCAACAAGCAGAGATCTTTCGCATTTCATGTGCGGACTTTGCAACTTCTGGCTCCAAGTGTGTTCCAAGCGCCCTGCCACCGTTTTTAGCCAATTGATTCTTCAGCGCAGTAGCAGCCGATTCCTGCTCCAGGGCACTCTCAAAAGAGCCAGCCGCAATGTTGTTGGTTGGCATGTAGTTTGCAGTCATGCTCATGCTGCCTGTCGGTGGTGGCTGCAGAAATTGCTGTTGCATGGGGAATGGATCGAGCATCATGGCTTGGTCCGAATGGAACGAGAACACGCCGTCCGAGCCACCAGGACTAATAGCTGACGGGCTCAATAGCGGCTGGTATGGCGAATGTGGGAATTGGCTGATTGAAGAATTGCCGGGTGATGACGGCGGTTGGTGTTGGTCGGTGATATAGTTGTCTGTGAACAAAGTTGAATTTGCATCGTAGTTGATGAATCCTTGTAGGTCGGGTGACGGTTCCACTCGAGGCCACTGAGCTTGGGTAGGGCTCATAGTCTGCATGTGAGAAGGTGGTATGCTGACTTGTGGTCGGTGAGGTATACTGTGCTGGTTCATGTTATGTGCTGCAGCCATGTTGAAGAAAGGTTCCTGGGGCGGCGCTCTTTGTTCACTCGGTGAGACCAGTTGTGTGGGATCCGTAAAGTGTTGAGTCCAGGATTCGACATCATTGTAATTCTGATAATGCCCGTAGTCGACCGGATGTGGATCTGTCGCTGGGTCGAACATGACACTTGCCGTTCGAGGAATCATCGAAGATCTCGACGGGCTGTGTCCATTCCATGGTTCATGTTGAACGGGTTGCGCGGTGTAGTTTGGCGCAAAAGCATTCATATGAGGCTGTGCTGACTGGAATTGATTCACATGCTGGCTTTGTACATCGTACTGTGGCTGGTATTGTTGTGCCTGCACGGTTTGTTGCAGAGCATCTTGTACAGCTGTGCGTGTCAGCGACTTGGAAATTAACGAGTTCAAATAACATACCGTGGTTGCTTATGGTGCCTTGAGGCGTGAAGAACATGTTTGTGTCCAGCGCTGGGATGGCGTTGTGCGAGACTTGAGTCGACATGTTTACGCCGTTGTGTTGGTAAAAGGTGCGCATATCTTGATCAAGCATCTCCACCTCGAACGACTCGCCGTCGGGGGTCCTTACAGACGTTGGGGAGTTAGAGAGGCTACCATCGTCCCAAAGCATTTGGTCAGGCACTGGTTGATCCCGAGGTAGCTCTGGCGGCCGTGAGGGGTTGCGATCGAGAGGCGGCGTAGCCGTCAAGGGGGTTGGCGACAATCCCAGTGTGGTTGATCAGCGAGTCTGTTGGTGTCTTCTCGCGCCCAGTGCCATGTTGATTGACGGCGAGCGCGTGCGGGTCGAAGAGGAGCGACGTTTGCTGATAGTACTGGTACTGCTCATCGAACATTGACATGACGCACAAACACCCGCTGGGGGCGGCCGAACAGGACTAAGAGTCGTTGGACCCTTTGCATCCGAAGGTTCGTGAGTGCCGTGCAAAGCGATGTGCCAGGCGCTCGTTCCACCGACTGGCGCCCGTGGAGTCGCGGAGAAAACCTCGGATTGGCCTGAAGGGGAGCGCAACAACAATCACACAACGCGATGCGGTCTGAGCAGAGTGAGGGACCTCCACCAAGGCTCGAGGGAAGACGCGCAAGAAGAATTCTGTTTCAGAAGCGGCTGAAGTCAGACACAGGTTCAGATGGCGGGTACTGATGCAGCTACGGAGTCCATCTCACGCCTGCCCCGCGACGACCGGTGAAGAAGGCGCCCAGAAATGTAACTATTGGCCTAGCTGCATACAAGTGCACAGCATCTGGAGCACACCAACCCGAACCGATGCTGGTGCTGCACATTACCGATCGTTTGCCGTCAGATGCAGCACGGAATCGACTGTTGCAGGGCCTCTGAGCACAGCCGGCCGCATTCTGCGCCTCTCGTCGTGGAGATTTCTTCTGGGATGCTGGTGTGTCTCGATGCCTCAGGCTTGTCGGGGCATCGCGACATGCACTGCGCCCCAGTCGCTAAGCTGGGCTGATCAACAGCCGTCTCTGGTGAGACGAATCGCAAGTCGCACACCTAGTGACAAACGGAGAGGATACCATGAGTTGGTATCTGATGCGGCTCTGCTGTATTGACCGGTTCGAATTCATGACAGCGCATCCATCGCTCGCAGGGGGCAGCGGCAATTCTTGCTGCGCTCACGCCAATGGTTTGCTACAGCGATGCGCATCGTGCGCGTGTTTCCCCTCTGTCAAATCGCTTTGGGAGCTGGCATGACGAAGGCGAGATTGGCTATAGGTCTTCTCGTGAAGTGTGCCAGCGCACGACTGCGACGATGCGGGAGATCAGGAGGTTAGTGCGGGGGTGGGCTTACCTCGAAGCCTCCGACCTTTGGTGGTCTCCGAGGAAGACATGGCCAAACCACAATGGTGCACCCGGTCTGCAGCCATAGTCGGAGGTGGCAAGGTAATGTGTGGGCAGTTTGTGTAGTTGACCATGTGCAGCAGGCAGCTTCTTGAGGAGCACCAGGCCGTTGACCGCAACTTCCGCTTCTGCCTTGCGACACGCCCAACTGGGACAACGCACGTTACTTGCTTGCCAGCCATGGCTAGCATTGAGAATGCTAGATCCGGCTTTCCATGGCCTATTACCGGGCGACAGGAGACGAAGGTCTACTCTCTCTAGTAGTCTCGACTGCTATTGCCACAGTTCACGGTGCTAAGCCTGCATCATTCTGTCGCAAGGCTTGTATGCACCTGTCGAGGTCAGAATGTGCGACTGTTACCAAAATTGCAGTTCAGAGCATTGCAGCAGCACAGCTCTTCTTAAACATTTGGTGCTACTAAACCAGTGCGCCATGGTTGGTTCGCTGCGCGCGGGGTGGAGTTTGGGTGTGCAACGGAGCTCGTTTTTTTTTGTGAATCCGCTACACCAAATCTGGACGAAGTTCACTCCGTCCAGGAACTCCGATTTCTCCGTCTCTTTGCGAGTAAACACAGTTCACAACTGCGAAAGTAATACTCGACTGACAGTCGTGCCATCACTTCACTCAAATTACAAGATTCGGATACATACACTATGCTGCGTAGAAACGGAAAGCCAAGGTTCGTAGTTACCCCGAGACAACTCCATGTCAATCAAAGGTCATCACCTACGATGACCACGGACCGATCTCTAGCTGTGGCATTTGAGGCCCAGCAGTGCTGTATATAGCTTCAGGCTGTCGCATAGGCTGACTCCGAGACTGCCTAGGTCGTGTGAACCATGCCGAATATCGAAGATCAAGTGTGACCATGCGACGCCCACCTGCGAGAAATGCGTCGCTCGTGGTATGGTGGATCAAGTAAGCTGCCCAGGTACCTGATACTGCATTTTATCAGCTTCGAGGGAAAGCGAACAAGCCCATGCGGATGAACGGACATCCTGAAGCTGTACACGATATTGCTAGACTTCGGATGCGATGCCAACACTGCGTATAGCTTCAGGCTGTTGGATCAGCTGCCACCTAATCGCTTTTCATCGTATTTGCGGTTGGTTCCCGCGCTGATTCGGAACGCAGTGCTTCTACCATCCGAACCCCATGACTAAGCCGGCTGGCACTCCTCGCAAGAAGCCGGAGCCTCGTCGGCGGAAGGCTGATATCCATTCAGCACAGGATGTCGGAAGACTGACATCTTTGACCCTGAGTCCCCCCACCCTGCGCAATGAAGTCGATGCTGTTCCCCTCGGCTCGTGGCCAACGCCACCCAGCTCTGGATGCAGAGGACAGTCTGCTTCTCATCCCGTGCGGAGCTTCTACCTTGGCTCAACAAGCTACGCAAGTGTATTTTCAGAAGATGTGCCCTTGCCGGATACAGTGCACCAACAGCCGTCCGAGAGGATGAGTGCAACGCCTTCATCTGTGTCAAGCAGGAATATGGGAACGCGTCACTGTCAAATAGGAGTAGGCCATTCAGTTGTCTCCCGTCTGTCGCCTTTTTCGCTCCTGGAGAAGGCTATGGAAGGATACTACGAGTCCACTGTGACATACCTCCTCCTACGGCCATTGATCTTGTCTTTATTGCCTCAGCTTCGCGAAGATGTTCAGCGACTGACGGCTCCCGGTGCCGATCTCCCTCAGATGTATGCGGAGATAACGAGAAATACAGCAAAGCCTCTCAAGATTCCTCCGACTATGCTCCCGTCAGAGTTCCACACCGCGTTGACGGGGGAGAATCTGCGATGGGAAACTCTTGGTCTTGCATTGGCTTTAATAGCAGCCCACGCGGAGCACGTCCTTCCAAATGATCCCTTCTTCACACTTGACAATGGCAGCAAGTTAGACAGAGATGAGTTTATCGAAGACTTGATTCAAGCTACTAACGATTGTATCACGCTTTGCCAAACTCACGGAGCGGTGAGCGATATCATGGTTTGGCTTGTTTGCTGCAACGTACACCTTGTCAGCGGCTATTATGGAGACAATTGTGCGTACATGTACCAAATAACCCCACATCATCTAACAGAATATAGATCACGGTACCTATCGACGGATGAGCGAAGCCATATCTGCTTTATATGCAACTGGCATGCACTGCGAATCGGAAGCGTCCAAGTCGGAGCCCCTATTCATGAGAGAAGCACGGAGGAGAGTTCACGCGTGCATTTATAGGACTGACAAGACACTTGCTCTATTTCTTGGCAGGCCACCTATGATGGTTTGGAGATACAGCGATCGCAGGCTGTTGCTTGACATCAGCGACGAGGCTGTCTGTTCAGATGACCCGGAAGTCTTCAGGTGAGTAGTGGCTGTAAATGACACTTCTAATGAAAATGCTAACTTCTACACAGTAAGTTAATACTTTCCCAAGGTGGCTCAAAAGTATGGCAGTGGTCCGACCTTTCTCATACTATGTTCTTTCGGATGTAATACGTGCTAACTGCGGCTTCTTCTTTACCAGACGATGCTGTCTTAAACTTAAATTCCGGAGGATGGAACACCAAGGGAGAAATCTATCCTGCGTCATACCATCGCCTACGTTGTCAACATGCGGTCTATAAGGAACGCTTATTAGAACAGTCTTTGGCTGGTGAGAAAGACAGCGATGTCATCGGCAACCTGCAGTAAGTATGATCCCATCAGCTACTCGATGCTCATCGTATAGCCTGAAGCTATACCAGGGCGTCGCTAGAGCAATCAGATACTAGCATGCTGTGTAAAGCTTCAGGCTGAGCTATCACAAAGGCCATTACTAACCATCACAGAGTTATCTCCGCCGAGCTGACACAATACTGGGAATCACTGCCCTCCCAGCTCCGCTACGACATGTACACCGACGTCTCCTGGAATGCTCTCGACGCCAACATAACCCCCATCCTCCACGCTTCCTACCTCGAGTACATGCATATGCACTTTCAGATCCAACGTATGCTGCACCGCCACCGCCCCCAAGCCCTCCCCGATCTCCTCGCCGTCTCCCTCAAACTCCTCGCCACTTCCCTCGCCTGGCCCAAAGCACGAACCGGTACGCACAAATCCCGCGGCCGCTTCACTACCGTTTACCATATCTTCTGCTACCCAGCTGCCGGCCTTCTCGCGCTTGAACTCCGTCGCTGTACAATCGAGGGCACATCGCTCCCTAGTACTGTCTCGCGCGCTGATGTCATCCGCAATCTATCCGTCTTGACGTCGTGCCTGGAGTGGATTGTCCTGCCGAGCGACGCAAACCACAAGCTTTGTAATGAGCTGAACAAGATGCTCGCCATGATTCTGGACGAAGTACTTAATTACCAGCCGCCTGTGCCCAATGATGTTGATGCAATGATGGGCTCGGTCAACGCGCCTGGTTTCTTCGATATGCCAATGATTGAGGGCTTGGAGCCGATTCCGACGGAGGCGGAGGACTTTTTGAATTGGTTGGATCATGCGACGTGGAGTAATAACGTTACTTTGTTCTGACCAATCGGGCCTGCTGCAGACTATCTAGCGAGTTATACACCAGTCTGTATAGCTTTACAGGCGTGTTAGACTGCGATGTATTCTTGAGTGGGCCTTGAATATAGACATGCTTAGCTGTCGCTACGTCGTACTGTCCAGTGTAGTGCGTAGGAACATGTACCAGTCCTTGCGTCGTCTGTTGAAAGGTGATGAACACAAGGCAGGTAGAACATTTTCTTACTCGCCAAAAAGATACCCAATACAACTCGAATAAACTAAGATCAATCCGCAATATGACATTTGAAACAATTTACTCCTTGCGCCGTGGATCTCGAGCCAATCAAGATCTACTCCTTCTAACGTTCCCTGGCAAACTTATTCATCACGCCCTTTTATCCTTTTCGCACTGCTACCCCAATCATCTCCCCCTCCCTCACAAAGTCGCAAAATAATGCGCCCTCGCCGCATGCTTCGCCTCATCCCTTGCTACCTTCTCATCTACTGCCGCCTTCTTATCCCTGTGCGTACTCTCATCTGAAGCTGCGAGGGCGGTCAGTCATGTCATCAAAAGGGCGGCACAACCCAAACTCACATTTTCGATGGAAAATCTTGCCAACGAGGGTTTTAGTTGTTGATGATGATTTGATTGATGAAGTTTCTGACGGCGAGTATGCGGGAGGTGCGGTGTGTGGTGTGGAAGTGGAAGTGGGTGATGGCTTTGATGTTTGCGGCATACTGAGGTTGGGAGCTTCGCGGGAGAAGATGGATGCGAAGGATTGGGAGTTTGAGGGTCGGGATGACATTGAAATTTCGATGTATAAATGTTTCTTGAAAGGTTTATGAGATCGAGTGTTTGTCTAAAGATTTGGATCAATGCCTGTGCAATATTTCTTACGCCCGTCTCCTCATGTATCTTTTATACACACACCTCCTCCATAACATAAAGGGCGCATCACAATACATCCGAACAGTCACACCAAGCATCGGAGTAAAACCCATCATGGTATCTGAATAGTAGCCTCACATAATTCGATATTTTGAGGACAAGCTCCAGGCAACAATACTTATTTGGACTAGTCCCAGGATTGATCAGCACGATGCTTGCCATGCGCGTCTGACTCAACGATTTACTCCTCAGGCGCCCAACGCCGAGTGCGCGTAAGATTGGGAGGTGCACGTAATCGTTGGAGGTACATATGTCCGAGCAAATAGTCGCCAAGGATGAATGGACGTGGGAAGTGTGTGAAGCTCGGCTCGGAGTAACGCAAAGATTGGCGAAATTCAGCGCAACAAGGATGGCCGTCATAACACCAATCGCGGGCTTATGATGTTAGCGTCTATAATGCTTTGCAGGCGTTGGTTCGTCAGCTTAGTGTATAGCACGTGGTGTGCTGGTATCGGAGTGGATTTCATGCCGATAGAACAGGGATTGGCGTAAGCTTGAAGTAGAGCAACGAAAGTTTGTCCGATAGTGGGAGATATGTCGAACGTACTCTGGACATAGATGCAATGTGGTTTTGCAGTGATGCAGTCGAAAGCTAATGCGGTAGCTGTGATGGTTCCATCCCAATGGGATTGTTCCAGAGCTCAGTTTTCGGTGCCCATATAGAACGCCCATCGATCACGCCATGAACTTCTCAACTCCCCATCGAGAAATGGTTGGAAAAGCTTCGAAACCAATTTGGTGGCTCACAACGTGATCATAAGCCTTTGATATTGTTCAGACCAATATACCACGATAGTTGTCGCTGGAAAACGCAGCAGTTAGAAGGAACTGTTGTAACACGCCATGTCGTGGCCTATACGGCCCGTGAACGCGTAAGTCACTGCTTATGGATAGCAATAGAACAGCTCATTATGGTATTTGAGAAGACAATCCACCGTTATACAGGTTTCTGTGCTTCCCAAGGATAGTTTGGTGTTGAGGCTGGTGAGTGGGTCTTGCAAGTCATGCGCCACCGGCTGAGTGGTGCCGAACGTGACAGGATCCCCGCAATGTGATGCCAAGTCGTCAAAGATCGCCTGAGAACGCGTCAAGCAGGCACGGCGACGTCATATCACGACGAGCAAGCTTCACCTAAGCGGCACTCACGGCTCTTGTGCGACGAATTGGGATACTGTTGGAGAGCCAAGTGGAGCGTAATTGGCGGTTCGAGGTCGAGAATCCTGCACACACGCTTGTACATACGTCAATTGTAAACACTCAATCGATCCTGTCCCTTACCTTGCGGCGGGTCGTGCATGCCCCATAGAACTTTGAACGTTCCCTGTTACTTTACCTGTTTTTAGTGTTCGATTGTTCGGGCGACAGCTTTCACGACTTACGACTTACGAAGCTACGTACAGCTAACTGAGCAGCTCCACCGATCACCCTTTCTCGCTCAGCCTCAACCGCCGAATACTGCGCGATTCTCTATACTGCCCACCATGTCGGGTGTAGAAGACGTGGAAGACAAGCGGAGGGCATACAAGGCACCCCATAACGCGCACAATCCCATACCCACGGTCAAGAAATATCGCGAAGAGAAGGAGCGAAGACAGGAGGCATATGGCAACGATGATGGTGCAGCGAACGAAGACGAGCGAACGGCCCGTGACAAGCTCGGCGATGCGTACAATGCCTTCACTGGAAAAGGCCACGACGAGATACATGATGGAGAGCTTCCTTATGAAGCCCAGAACAAAAACCTCGTAGAGGCACAAGACCTGGAAGAGGCCGACGACCATTCTGGAGAAACTGCGAATCGCACGAATAAGCAATTGCCACAAGACACAGACGATGATGAAGATGTTCAGGATACGACAGAAGGTCACTTGCACGAGTCGGATCCCAAAAAGGCGCGCAAGAAGATGAAGAAGTTTGACGCAGACGGCACCGAGCGCGAGGTGACAGACCCAATAACACATCTGCCCGTCAAGATACACGACTTTACCGACAAGGACCTCAAGAGAACCCCAAAGAATGCCCCACCGGCTGGCTCAGAGCCTAGGACGATGACTGCTATGGACGCCATTGACAAGAGCGACGAGCATCTGAAGGAAGAAGAGGAGGAATCGAAGGACTCGCACACTGCCATGCAGGCTCTCTTCCCTCCTCCTGACTTCGATGCGACCAGGGGCGAAATCACAGCTGTCTACTCAAGATCATTGTCAATAGCTCTCGGGGCAGTAGTCGTGAGCCTCGTCGTAGTCGATGCCATGTTCTGGCCCACCCGAAGGATGGGAGGCTGGAGAGGTCAGATGTGGAAGGCTATACAGACTGTGATAATGCTTGCTGTTGCTGCGGCTGTAGCAGCATTTATGCGGCAATACACGAACAACCGCATCAAGAACGTGTGGGACGTAGAAGTCTGGCAAGCAGAAAGGAAGCGAGGCCAGAAGCTTGCAAAGTCCCAGACGGCTGAGAGTACTCAATGGCTGAACTCGTTGTTCTCCTCGGTCTGGCCATTGATCAATCCAGACTTGTTCACTAGCATCTCAGACACACTTGAGGTAGGTCCCGAATACTACTCGTTGATGATACTCAAGGCTAAAAATCGCAGGACGTCATGCAAGCTTCATTGCCCAGCATGGTTCGCATGGTTGCTGTCGAGGACATTGGCCAAGGAAGTGAAGCTCTTCGCATTCTTGGTATCCGGTGGCTGCCAACTGGCGCAGCTGCACGATCCGTGAGCTCTGATGGAAAACTCAAGTCTTCGAAAGAAGAGAAGGACGACCGGACAGTGCAAGATGATGGCGAAGGCCAGGAACAATTGAAGCGACAAGACACGATGGAGGCCGAGGAAGGTGACTTTGTGAACATTGAGGTTGCGTTCGCCTACCGACCGTCGACTGGACGCGGCATCAAGTCCCGAGCCAAACACGCTCATTTGTACCTTGCTTTCTACCTGCCTGGCAAGGTCAAGCTACGTAAGGTCTCCATTTCGCGCTAATGATATCTTGTGCTGACTGTCCTTAGCTGTGTGGGTCGAGCTGACAGGCATGGTTGGGGTAATGCGACTTCGCCTACAGTTGTGCCCAGATCCCCCTTTCTTCTCCATCTGTACCATGTCGTTCCTCGGACAGCCCAAAGTCTCTCTCTCGTGCGTCCCGCTCATCAAGAAGGGACCCAATCTCATGGACGTACCGCTTATCAGCAGCTTCGTACAGTCCTCGATGGATGCAGCCTTAGCTGAGTATGTCGCTCCCAAGTCACTGACACTAGACTTGAAGGACATGATGATGGGCGACGACTTCAAGAAGGACACCATCACACAAGGTGTCCTCATTGTTCGTATTAAGCATGCCTACGACTTTAAAGAGGGCGACGGCGGACTTGGCCCGCTTAAGAAGGGTTCGGCGGATCCATACATCACTGTTGGTTGGGCAAAGTTTGGAAAGCCTGTTTGGTCAACACGCGTGTTGCTTGACAACATGGAGCCATACTGGGAAGAGACAGGCTTTGTCAGCGTCACTTCACAAGAGCTCAATGTCGACGAGAGATTGCGACTCCAACTCTGGGACTCTGATCGTACGACTGCCGACGATGACCTAGGTCGCATCGAGCTAGATCTGAAGGACCTTATGAAGAGCGAAGAGACGAATGGAAAGATGCACGATCGTGAAGACGGTTTCAAGGCTATGAAAGCCGGCGAAGGGATGCCCGGCAAACTCAGCTGGAGCATCGGCTACTTCTCCAAGACGCGCATCACAGACGAACAATTGACTGCCCAAGAGGAGGATCCCGATGTCAAGACCATGGATCAACTCAGGCAGAAAGTAAATGCAGAAGCGGAGAATAAGCTTCGCGAGGCCAGTGCAGACCACCAGCATGAAGTCGAGCAGCAAAAGGCCGAAGATTTCCACGCCAGACAGGACGAGCTCATCATCGCTTCGCCACCGTCAGAAGACTACCCGTCCGGTATTCTCAGCATCCAGGTCCACCAGATCACTGGACTGTCACTCGAAGTGCTCAACAAGGACAGGGATTCAAACAACGCGGAAGCTAGCGATGCGGAAGAGGAAAGCGACGATCTTCCGTCCGCATACTGCACGATCATACTCAACCACAAGAAGGTTTTTAGGACGCGGACCAAGCCAAAGAACAGCAAACCTTTCTTCAATGCAGGCTGTGAGCGTTTCGTCCGCGATGTACATAACACTGAAGTCCACATCTCTGTTCGCGATGCGCGCGTGCATGAGGACGACCCTCTTCTCGGCATTATCTACCTCCCGCTTGCAAAGGTATTCCACAGCCGGAGTCAGGTCAACTCAACCTTCCCGCTATCTGGTGGCGTTGGTTACGGCCGTGCACGTGTCTCTATGGTATTCCGCAGCCTGCAATGTCAGCTACCCAAGGAAATGCTCGGATGGGACTACGGCACCGTCGATATTCGACCCACTATCAAGGCCATCAATATGCCTGAAGATTTGAAGAAGATGCGCATGAAGATAAGGACTCGCACATCGCGTGGAAAATTTCAATCCAATGGCCCTGACGAATGGCAAACCAAGAACAACAAGCCTATCCGCCTACCCATCCGCATGCGCTATGCCGCTCCCCTGATCGTGGAGTTTCGTCAAGACGCCACACTGCGCGACCATACTCCGGCCTTCGGTATCCTGTGGCTCAAAGACGTTCCCGACAACGAACAACAGACTATCAAACTTCCAATCTGGAAAGGCGACCTCAAGCGCGCAGAAGATAACATCCTCTCCTCGTACGGAGACAAGGTCGGCGAGATCGAGATGACTCTAACATTCTGGTCCGGCCTGAGCGGCTACCACGAGAAGTTTGCCAAGGGCGACAAACACATGGGCCAAGTCATGGAAGTCCTCGACGTTGCGAACGACCAAGAATGGAGCGATTGGGACTCCGACAACGACGGCCCGCATGACACCTCCAAGCCTCCCCAACCTGATGACGAATCTGAGTCGGACAGCGATTCAGACTTCATCCCGGACTTCTTGCAGAAGGACAAGAAGAAGGATAGTCGCTTGAAGGAGAATGGAAAGAGGGGCGTGATGGATCAAGTCGAGGAGTACAAAGATAGCGCAAAGCAGTTGCATAGGAGGAATAGAGGCATGATGCAGTGGAAGGGTCCGAGGACGTTAGCGTGGATGAAGCACGTGGGTGATCGGGGAAAACACAAGGTTGAAGGGCTGTTCAAGCATCACGAGAGGAGCGGATCGGGGATCGAGACAGAGGCATAGTGTTGCTTTCAGTACGGCGTTCATGATGATAAAAGGATCATTGGGTACACGGCGTTTGGACTTCTCGAGGTTCTGAGGACCTAACGGTTCTTACTAGGAACCTGTAAACGTAGCAAACCTAAACGGTCTATCTGATGATGCCATGTCGCACACGCCAATCTCTCCATGTTGTTGAGAATCACAAATCCAATTTCGCGACCTGTCTCACAAACACCCAACGCGCGACCACAAATCAACCCTATCCGACCGACCGACACAACATCTCGACATATCAAATCATCATTGTCCGTATCGTGTAGCAAACAGACAGTACTCCACCTCCGTCGCACAATCGCTGCAACTCGCCAACACCCCTGCAACATTCGTCGTCTCCTCGTCCCTACGACCCGTCATTTCCAGCTCCTCAAACACCACCGCAGTCAAAAACCATGTCTACCTCCCCACTTCCCCAATCTCACACACCTCCTTGCTTTTTCAACCATGGCACCTACGAACAGAGACAAATTGCTCAAGCTAGACAGCAGCGCACACCTACGCTCCTACCGCAGGAATCTCGGACCGTTTCGGGCAAATGGCCCCGTGGAGATATCTGGGGAGCAAGAACAAGGGACGGGCGTGAGGTGGACATGTGACATTGTGGATTTGGGCGAGATGGGGTGGACCAGGACGGTGAATCACGAGGTGCACGCGATACAGGAGGACTATCCAGCACCGTCCCCGATACACATTCGAGCACCAGCAGTACTGTCACAAACGGCTGCGCCCGCGGTACAGCCACCTATGTTTCCACATCACAACGCTGCGATGCCGCACGCGCGCAACACCGTACCGCCACTTCTACGCGCTGCTCTCGAGCACGGCAAGACATTCCCCAACGACGACGCGCTGTACGAGGTCTTCGAAGAGACGGCGAGCGCGTATATGAGCGACGAGAGTCAGGTCGTGAGCACACATCGGGGTTTACGCGCAGCGAACGAGCGCGCGGTGGGGTACTTCGTTGAGACGTATATGTGTGCTGCTGTCGACGAACCGGAAGTCGAGCTCAAGAATGGAGGGATGATTAGTTGCACTGTGGAGACGGATGGGTCGTTGGGCGGGAATTCGGCAGTGTATGTGAGGCGGGCAAAGGTGGGAGAGAAGCCATGAGGAAGTTGGGGTCGCTCTGAAGGGTATTGTCCTATTGAAGAATTATCTGGTCTACAACATGTCCTTCGCGCCCTTGTGCTCAGTGAGTCTTCCTGAACCCGATTCCGAGCAGGAAGGCTGTTCGAAGCACAGCCGGGATAATGTTCAGCATCATAGTGACCGTGTCCTTGACTGTCCAGAGCCACGGGCTCAGTGTGAGATGCGTGCCCATTTCCGCCCATGCTGCGAACAAATGCCCACCATCGCATAGCAGCAGCGCAAACAGCACCGCTCTCCAGACTGTTATCTCGGTTGTGGTGCGCAGGACGAGCGCCTCGATGACGGCGAAGAAGAGGTAACAAGCCGCGAGCTGGTTGCAAATAATCTGCGACTCGGGCGCATAGCGAGACGTCTGCGGCATGTACTCAAAGTACTGCTCAGGCACCCAATGCAGATGATACACGCCGCCGAGGGCAGTCAAAGGTTCGAGGTAGAGGTGCCATATCCAGTAGATTCGCGGAATGTCCTCGACAAGTGTCGAGTCGTGGGAGCGCTGCGTCTGACGAGCAAAACGGCGCGGCGAACGATTGGTGGGAACGTGCTCTACCGAAATCGACGGTTGCGAATCAACTCCTACCGCTTTAGGAAGTTTGGCGGATTCATTGGAGGAAGCGGCTACCGCGCCCGCACCAGTAGAAGCGGCCATCGTGCTGTGTGAGACAAAAGCGAAGGACGGATGCTTCAAATACTTCCTGTGTTGGGCATGCTGAGTATGTATGCGCGATTGCCGGCCTTTGCGCGCGCATGGTGAGGGAAAGGGGGGCTTTGCTGCAGCGATGAACGCTGCCGATGTAGCACAGGGTATCGCGCTGCCAATGAGACTTGAGTAAGCAGTACCTGTTCACCACATGGTCGAGAGAGAAAATCGCCTAGGAGGTCTTGTGAGTAGCACAGGGTGAGAAAGAGGAAGCTGATAGTGCTTCAAGCGGTTGTACTTGGGCTGCGTCGATATAGCACCCGATCAACTCAGCTCTTGGAACGAGAACAGCGCTGCTGTGTAAGGTACCAACCCTTGGAGGTTCGATAATCGATTTCATCATGTGATCTACGCCCGTGATTTGTATATGTATATATACCTAGGCACATGGAGTCTTCTCGACTGTACCAGAACTGTCTCATGCTGGGAGTGCTAGAAAACAGACACTTCCGCCTATGAGACAAGAAGAACGCTGTTATGTCGTCGTCATTGCGGACATGGTCGATTCTCGGAGCTGCTTCTGTCGGCATCGAGCCAGGGTTGATGTGCATTGCGTGGTGATGGCGACACACCCGGCAGCACTCTTTCGGTAATAGAAGCCGAAGATGCTGCTCAGCGCGAAGTACCCTGAGACTCACATGCATCACTGCATGGATTGAAGCATGGAAATCTTCCCTGGGCATCGAATTGTTGAGAATTGCATGGTGCCGTACGCTGCAGCGATCCACCTTCGCTCTACCTCGCGGGGTAAGGCCTTCACGTGAAGGTAGAGTCCGGCCAGCTCCGTGGGCGCGGACGCGTCGTTGCTCTTGGGGGGCTAACGGCCGTGGATGTTCTCATTGGCGTAGTTAATGCTAGGGGCCTGTCAATCACCGGGCCACTGGCAGCTTGCTATCAGACCCTGTGCTCCAGAAATCCCAAAGGTTTCGTATTTCTTGCGTAGGATGCAGGCCCACTACCGGTATCTCTCGCGTCTGGCGTTGGCGTTGGTAGTTGGTGAGACGGCAATGAAGGCCCCTGCGCGCTGAGCTGTGCTTTCCCTCTGTGCCTTGGCCCCGCGATGACGTCGGAATGTTTTCAGGCCCTGAAGCTGGGAAAAAAAGAACAAATCACCAGCGTGTCACACCGTGAGCTTCTGCCACAAAACAACCAAGGCGCAAGCTTCGACCCTGGCACAGACACGCTCGTTCGTATTAATTCCGCTTGATTGCCGTCGCGCGAAGCAGGAGCGGTTTACGGCGCACGCGTTCCGCTACTCTCGAGATCCTACACCGACCAAGTGCTGGAAGTTTCCACCTCACTTCCCACCAGCAACCACATATTCACCTCGAGTCCCCGCGATTTCTCCCCTCTTGTCTCTCCTTGATCCTTTTTACACCTCACCACCATCCCTAACTCCATTACCTGACGAGCGATAACGCATCACCTGGCGCGCGCGCCAAACCTCCGCCAGTATGACAACTTTTGTTTGTTCCCTGTAAGTGATAGCTCATGAAAGCACGGTAACCTGTGTGAGTTTTTGACATCTGCTAACATATAACAGCTTCCTCCCGTATACGGCAGACTTCTACAATGAGGATACGGAGGCCAAGTCAAACCCCACCAGCCCAAAGCAAGAGCCCGCACCTGCTCCCGTAGATCTCAGTGATGTCGGAAGGACTTCCTCTGCAGGCAGCATACGTAACAAGTCGGATGGACCAGACAGTCTCCTTAAGCGGGCGCCGCCTTCACACATCCAGCTACCCAAGCCAAGCATGGCCGCAATGTTAGACCATGAAGACTTTTTTACCCCCGGGCAACCAAGCGCTGCAACTCACTTTCCTAGGCCTAGAGATCCGAAGAGCTTAGTTCGCAGCGACGCCCATGTTTCAGACTGGGGCGACAGCTCGCTCTATTTCAACCAGCCGCAGTTGAAAGCCGAGCCCGCACCGCCCCAGACTATTCTTGAATATGCAAAGGCACAAGAGCGAAAGGAAGCTCAGAGAGAGCGCCCGAGGGCCAGACAACCTACCAAAGCAAAGGTTGATCCCCGCTGGTCCAAGTACTCGGTCGTGCCTGCTGTCCAAGGAAACGGTGGCCTCAGCAATGCCGTCCGTTCCGCTGTGACCCTTGGCCGGATTAGCGATGTATATCACGTCGGCCTTGTTGGCTTCCCCACTGATGTCCTGGACGAAGACAAGAAGAAGGAGATCTACGAAAAGTTCGAAGAGGAATACAACGCTCTGGCCGTCTATGTCAACGACAAGGATTTTGACGGACACTATGCCCACTACTGCAAGACGATCCTATGGCCAGTTTTCCATTACATCATCCCTGACCACCCCAAGAGCAAGGCCTTCCTTGACCACTCATGGTGTTTCTATGTCAAGATCTGCCAGGCATTTGCAGACCGCGTCGTTCAGAACTACAAGCGTGGCGACATCATCTGGGTCCATGACTACCATCTATGCCTCGTTCCCCAGATGATCCGACAGAAGCTGCCCGATGCTCAAATCGGCTTCTTCCTACACACCGCCTTCCCTTCCTCTGAGGTCTTCCGCTGCCTTGCGGCCCGCAAGGAGCTGCTCGACGGCATGCTAGGAGCCAATCTTGTCGCATTCCAGACGCAGGAGTACGCCCACCACTTCCTCCAGACATGTAGCCGTATTCTGTCAGTCGAGGCTACTGAAGATGGCGTTCAGCTCGAGAATCGCTTTGTCAACGTCTGGTCCTCACCCATCGGCATCGACCCTGTGGCGCTTGCTAAGGCTCGCGCGGAGCCTGATGTGAAGGAGTGGATCCAGACAATGCAGAAGCGCTATGAAGGTAAGAGAGTCATCGTTGCGCGTGACAAGCTCGACAACATCCGTGGCGTGCGACAGAAGCTGCTGGCCTTTGAGTTGTTCCTTAACAAATACCCTCAGTGGAGGGACAAGGTGGTACTCATCCAAGTCGCCACATCTACAGCCGAGGGAGACAACGAGCTGGCTGCCACATGCGCCGAGATTGTCACACGAATCGACGCCGTCCACTCGACCCTCACGCACAACCCTCTCGTCTTCTTGCGACAAGACATAGCCTTCTCCCAGTACATGGCTCTCCTCTCCATCGCTGACGCGCTTGCCATCACCAGCCTACGCGAAGGCATGAACTTGACTTGCCACGAGTTCATCGCTTGTCAAGACGGGAAAGCCAGCCCGAAGAAGCATGGTCCTGTCATTCTAAGCGAATTCACTGGCAGTGCGGCAATGTTCGATGGTGCGGAGCTTGGCGTCAATCCATGGAACTACGCCAACATTGCCGAAGCTTTTAGATGTGCCTTGGAGATGACCGACGAGGAGAAGCTTCGAAGGTTCTCTAAGATGCGCAACCTTGTAATGCACCACACCGGCGACTTCTGGATTAGCAATCTGAGCAAGCATCTCGCCAAGGTCCACGAGGAACAATTCAACCGTGACACCATGTCTATTCCTCGATTGTCTGTAAGCAACCTCTCTCGCGAATATGAGGAGGGCCGTAAACGCCTCTTCCTTCTCGACTACGAGGGAACCCTTGCCTCTTATGGATCCGTCAACAGCACCGTCCTCACTAGTACTGAGCGGGTTATAGACGTTGTGAGCGACCTTGTTGCCGACAGCAGAAACATCGTTTACGTCATGAGTGGCCGCACTGTCCAGGAGAGCGAGCTCATCTTCAACCGTGTGAAGGGTCTGGGCCTCATCGCAGAGAATGGCTGCTTCATTCGTGATCCCAACTCCGAGGAATGGACTCAGTTCCCTAATGAGAGAAAGACGATCAAGTGGAAGGAGGCTTGCAAGTCGATCCTCCAGTACTACCTTGAGCGTGTAGAAGGCAGCTTCCTTGAAGAGCGTCACTGCTCGCTCATCTTCCACTACGACATGGCCCATGACAAGGACTCTTCCAGTCGGCACGCAGGCGATTGCGCCAACCACATCAACGACGCCTGCGAGCAGCAGCGAGTCAAAGCTGTCCCTACCAAAGACTCTGTGATCATCGAACCACTCGACTTCGACAAGGCGACCGCTGCACAGCACATCTTTGGCAAGTTCCACCCAACAGAGCGTCCGGACTTCTTGTTTGTTGCTGGCAACGATCGCACTGATGAGGGTGTGTTCCGTTGGGCCAAAGTGTTGAAGGACGACTGGACCATCTCTTCCGTGCAGACTGTGACTGTTGGTAATCGCAACTCGGTCGCCCTGTCTACCCTCACCAACGGCTCTACAGGTATGTTCTTCTTCGAACACCAATTGGCAATTCATTTACTGACAGTGATTACAGGTCTCCTCAGCGTACTCAGCAAACTCTCCAAGATCAAGACTCCGAACCCGGAGTCATAGCGCAAGCAGTGTTCTGATCCATAGAGGGGGGCTCTACGCGTCTTAGCGATCAAACGGTACCTCTTCTCCTACAGTAAGATTTACTATATGGGCATACAGAGCAGTGCGTTTACTGGAATGAATGAATAACGACCTTCGAGATGGCATGAATCGGATACCTCGACGCGGAATGAGCGTCATCGCGTGCATGGATGGGAGTACGGACGTATCTCTTACTATGCATAGATTTCCTAGAATGAATGCAATCATGATGCTGATCTCTTCTTCTGTGCTTGATATATTCTCTCGTCTCAGTCTTCTGCATGCATCACTTCTAGCTCCATGATAAATGTTCCTGAAGCTATACGCTTCTTTTCTTGCCGTCTCTTCCTCCCCTCCTATCCCACCAAGTCGGATACCTTTCACTCAACCTGGAAGTTGTCCTCCTCGTCCGCCGCCTGCAGGACCACGGGATCCTTTCCGAAGCGCCACCTCCCATCCCCCAACTGCCTCTTCTCCTGTCCCGCCTCCGTCAAGTCGATATTGGGGAAGTTGTTGTCGTACCACCGAACTTCCTCCCACTCCGGCGGCACCTCAATCGTCCCGATGTTCGGACAGCTCCGCACCAGCCGCACGATGACCTGGAACCATTTGCGCATCGGAACGTCTGTGGTCGAACCATACGCTTCCAGCAGCGAGCGGCACATGTCTGCTGCGACACCCAGGTCGCCTGGGTAGCGGCGCGAGGGGTGGGGCTCGGGGCCACGGGCTTTGTCTTCATATTAGCACTGAGTTCGTAGGATAACATGAACGATAGGGAAGAACTCACCGCCCAGCCAATTGAGCACCGCGCTGGAACCCATGGTGTCGAAGGGCAGGTTGAAGCTCAAGACGCGCACGTGCTCTGCGATGCTAGGCAGCGTGGGCGAGTTGTATATGCGGTCGAGGAAGTAGCCCAAGTCAAAGATCTCCTTGGAATCGTACACGACGCCAGTCAGAGGATGGTAGGTGAGTCCCGCGCAAGTCATCTTGGCGGTTGAGGGTGTGTGTTTGTGTGGAGAAGAAATGGGGAGCAGAGTGCAGGTGTTTTGATATATCGCGCTAGCGCGGCGTATCCAGGACTGGCAAACGGGAGCAGCAATATCTTTTCGATTGTGCGGTCAGGCTACAGGGAATACTGCTTGTGTGCTATCTATCTCTGCGCCAGGGCTTTTTGCTTGCGGGACTCCCGACGATGACGGTCCCAGTCCTTCTTTGCCTTGCTCGTCTTCTCGGGCGGCGCGAGTCTGCCCTTCTCCATCTTGATAATCTTTCCCTTGCGCTCGCCGCGCTCGGGCTTGCGGTCTCCGTCTTCTGGGGGCGTGACCACAATGCGGAATTCCAGTGGTGGAGGTGGTGGTGCTGTGTTTGTTAGAAGTGTCAGTAATGAAGAGGAAGTGGAGTCACAAACAGTGTTTCGTAGGCGGCGAGCAGGAGCCAGACAAGTGCAAGGCAGAGGCTTAGCACGGCCTCGGCGAGATCGAGGGTGTGTAGTAGGATGATGAGGATTTGCATTCTGCGGTGCTTTGAATTTGGGTAAGTATAGGGTTTCGTGTGGTTGAAGAGAAATGGAGTAGGTTTGCGCTGAGTTTTTACCAACGGGTTGATCAGATGACAGTGAGACAGCAGACACGCAGGTGAATAAGAGAATTTGCGCAATTGCTACAAGGATCTCACCACACTGTCTATCGCATTGGGATTCTTTCTCAAAGCCCAGGCACGCCCGGAACCTCGGTGAAAAGAAATAAATGTCAGTAGGCAAACCTTGGTCTTCTAGGTCCCCATTGGGACTCAGCTTCCAGATTAGACTGACGGCGGCCGGTAACAGACGTGAGGTGCGAGCACCTCTTATCTGGGTCAGTGAGTGACAATTTGTTGAACCCTGAGGAACAACTTCGGTATGAGCTTCGGAGGCAGGACTACTCGCGAGCGAGATCGTCCCAGTTCAGGGAACAAGCAGATCAAACTGGGAGAAGGCGATGGAATTGTGGTGCAGAGGTGGGAGGAATGGGTTATGTAACTGACGGGCTCGCGCAAATGCTAGGCTGACGACTCGGAACGACCTGAGGTCGTTGTTCTACAGGGCCTTCTCCCTAGGCAGTACCACTATTATCAGGATCTATGATCAGAGTGATAGAAAACGACGAAAATCGCGGCTATGAGACAGTGTAGCCTACAGTGTAGCCTACGGAGCTCCATCCGATCAATGATTTGTGTGACTGCTGGCATGAAAGTCTAGCAACACGCTTTACATTATTTCTTGCTCTTCTCGTACATCGTGGCAGTACTAGCTAGCTGTATTATGATACGTCAACTTTAATCTCGCTGGTAACTTACTTGAAATATATCTAGCACAATAGATTCCACGAATCTAACCTTGCAAGACGGCGACTTGCCTACTGTTGGCCGCTGGATCCACTCAACATAATCTTCGAATTACCTCAGTAATTACTCTTCAAGGCCTTGGTATACACCACGGAGGTAAGCTAAAGCATGCTTGGACCATACACGTTCTCCGTATTGACATTGAACAGGGAGGTAACAGAAGCAGAAAAAGTGTAGTCAATTGCACTACGACTTGCCAGGAATTTCTTAAGCACATGGAAGCTATACTTGCATCTAATTTGCCTATGATGAACGTTGTTCTACTTAAGATGAATAGCTCAACATCGATTGTCAGGACGCAGGTCTGCACCCACTGCGCCAGCATGTCAAAAAAGTAACAATGATCAATCTCAACGATTAATCATGCTGTGCAGAATAGTATATATCGTCGTCAGCCACGCTCTGACATCGATTCTGTACGAGATTACAGGGAAGAAAGACGATCGTGTCGGATCTACCAAAACCATTAGCAGTGCAACAAAGAGGGCCTTCGCATTCTCGCTATACGTCGATCATCAGGACCGCATTACGAGGGAAGAGAGAGTGAACCAGTCCTTTCGAAAGCTTTCGTCCAAGCGAGCAAGACCGCGGATGTCCTCACTACCACTCCGAGAAGTAACATCTACACTGAAGAACACTTATATCTCTTCGTCAGGGTCGTACACAGGAGGAGTACGCTCAAATCTATATAGATGTTGAGGAAAATATCTTACAAGTAGGTGCTTGGACACAAAGGGTTGCATCACCAGACTTGTTCATGTCCAAATTAGGCGCAGCGCGGAAGGCAGATCTATTCCTCGCAGAAGGGACTCTACGGAAGAATTTGAAGGAAGTGGCCGAAGATGGTAGATGTGGCAGGGGGAGTTCGATATCAGTCTGGTGGTCCACATGGCACCCTGACTGAGTCTCCTCGACTTACCAGATAAGCGAGATTGCTTTAAGAGCTGAAGATTTACTAAGCTAGAGGTGCTACGCGGTGCAGATAAGCCTCTGGCAGAGAGCAGAGATATCGAAGCTAGCCCGTCTGCCTAGAATACTAAGTGCGCTTTCTGCAGACAGGATTCAGCTGCAGGGACGGTTATCAGAGAAGCTTAGAGGCTAAGAAGGTTATAAGAGATAGGAGCAGTCCTTCGAGACCTCGGGCCAACCCCACATCCTAAAATACGTCTTGACACCAGAGCATTCCGCATCGTAAGCTTGCAAACCACCCGTGATACTGTTGAGCAGCCGCGCTGCGTCTCGATTGCGAGATCATCGTACAACCTTTGGTTGATTCCTACCGCCTTGTTCTAACGCAGGCGCTTCTGACCTCATTCATGCAATCGACAGCGAAGAGATCTACTAGAAGCACTTCCAAGATAATAGTAGTAGGATAGAAGTACACAGCATGACACAAAGACTGTGGGCAGCATTTTTCTATAGCAATGGGTACACTGTGAACAGTTGATTGGAGCGAATGATGACAGCGACACCGGGCTCGAAGACCACCACCGCCGACATGAGCGGATTACCTCACGATAGGGTAGAGGTCTTTGGCCATGAGGTACCCAGGTTGCAGGTACTCCATGGCCGAAGACACCCATCTCATCGAGAGAAAGACGCACACGTGAGCGGTAGTGGGCTTCGAGGATGGCCTCGCCGCCAACAAATGCACTATCTAAGATCTCGAGAGCACAGGCCCCAGCCTCGCCTAGCTCAGTCGCCAGCTCCATTTAGAATGCCTGACGTCCTCACAAACAGCCGAGATACAACTTGTGTCCTTCCACCAACCCAAAGTCCAATCCGAGTCCGAACATGAGACTCGCCCAGCGTGTATCCATTTTCTTCCTTGAGGCGGTGTCTCTTGTGAGCGGTATCCATTGGTGCCTAAATAAGAGTTATCAGAATGTGTAAGAGGTGCAAATGTTTGGGTAGCCTTACCATGATCAACGTGTGTATCATCGGACCGGTATGGCAGAAGGCCCATGCGAGAGTCGCGAGCCATTCGCAAAGCCAGCAGGTTATAGCGACACTGGAAGAATGCCGACTAAGACGACTGATGAGATATGGCGCAGTTTTGACGTGCGTCTGTTGCGACACACAGCAGATGGGTGGTAGTGCGCAGATTGGCACGCTGCACTGCAAGGTGACAAGTCAGTAAGATTATCACACCAAGAGAAGCCATGCGACATACCTGTTCGCCTCGTGCGTAGTCGCATTTGTATTGCCAGGGAGGATGTTATAGAGCTTGATGCGCAGCGTATTGCAGCGCTCGAGATCGTTTAGAAAGGAGTGGAAAGCTTGATTCTTTCGACTCCTTCCTGGGTGTGCAAGGTCAACCAGGTAGAAGCCGTGGGGCACACAGCATTTGGCGGCGTCGACCACACAGCTCGCATCAAGATTTTCGATTGCCTGTAACCGGTGCGCACTTTGATGCTGAAGGAAGTCAGTGGCTGCTACACACAGAGTCGGAAAAGGTACTTACGGGGAGGGCAGTGTGCCAACCAGGAAGTTGTACAGTTTGATGCTCATTGTGTGGCAGCGACCCAGCGAGAAAGCTTGCTTCTTGCGCGCCGGGTCCAGATGGGCAAGGTTGACCAGGTCAGCCTGAGAGGGCGTACATGGCAACTTTTCCGCAATCTTCCTTAAAAGCCAGCGCAAACAACTTGTTTATCTCGCTGGCTTTTAAGAAAGAGAGCGAAAGTGTTGCCATGTACGCCGCGGCTCGTACCATATTCCCGCTCGCACATAGTACGAGCTGAGGCGTAGATGGCAACTCTTTCGCAATCTTCCTCAAAAGTCAGCGCGTTTACGCTGGCTTTTAAGAAAGGGAGCGAAAGCGTTGCTATCTACGCCGCAGCTCATACCATGTTCCCACTCGCACATCATCCTAGCGAAAGTCAGTGACTGCTACACACAGAGAGGCAGAAGAAGAACTTACTTGAGGTCCTCGAACAAATTGAAGTTGGTGGTGTTAGAGCGAAGGTGGGGGCGAGGTGAGGGAAGACTTTAAGCTCAACCAAAACAGAGTTAGTCCTAATTGAGAACTGGCACGCCGATCGGCCTCCTTCACTGCAGCAGCGACTGGGTGGCAAATTGCGTGATTTGTAATACTGAGTCACGCAGTATTCGCATTGCATGTGAAATTCAGGCCGTGGGGTCGAAGAGGATATGGCAAAACGCCACCATGAGCTGCACCATCCAAGCTAGAAAGTTGAGGCAGAGATGACAACAGAGATGACAGCGGTGAGCCCACCAACTCGCTCACGACATTAGATTGAAAAAGCTTACAGAGGGGCACAGCGCTGTGCTCCAGACTCTACTCCCAGCGATCGACGCGCTTCCACTCTTATCGGCAAAGCTCCCATGCACAGCGAGATCCTCCATCTTGGACTTCACATGGGCGACGGCCCAGAATGACAAGCGTAACAACAAGGACGCAATACAGCGGACCTCAGGCAGGGGTAGAGACGATGAGACTTCTGAGGAAAGAGGGGCAATGGGTTTGAGGGGTATAGGAGATTGTCCCAAGGGCAGTTCGAGCCTCTAGAGGAAACCCAGGATTCCTGAAACTAGACACGACAAAGAGCATATCGAGCTTCAAGAAATTCCATGCTTGCAACTATCTGACCAGGGTGTCACTCAGAAATCCATGCCGTCTTTGCCCAGCATGTTTCGTGACCATACCGCCACGTCGGACACCGACTACTCACCTCGACTAACAGCTCAAGACAACATGGGAGAGGGGGTATCGTGTCTCATTATACAGTCATATTACGTAACAATCATCTCTCTTACTGAGCTTTCGTATCCGTTGTGTCCTCCAGGTGCTCACCATCTCCGCTCCTTACCAAGGTACTTGGGTGTGTGGGCGGTCCGTCCCTTCCCAACTTCTTCAAATCCGCCAACAACGTGCGCAGATGATCTTGTCGGTTCTGATTGGAGCCCCAAGTTACGGCCTGGGAGTAATACAGAATGTCCCAAGCTTCGTCACTGACGTTCGGTAAGAAAGTGGGCAGTGTGCGCGCCTTTTGGTAAGAGCGCCATAGGATGCGCCGGATGTCGTCGTTCGCTCCAATGTATGCAAACTCGATGGCTTGATTGAAGGACTTTAGAGCGGGCGAGATGTTGAAAGGTGGGGGCAGGGTAACGCGCAGACGATCGAGGGCGCCGATGTGTTCTGGGTCCTGGCGGGCGGCTTGCATACGCTGCTTGAGAGTAGCGGTACGCGTATCTTCGAGCTCGTAAGGATCGGGCGCAACCTCGTGCGCGATGGACGTGATGTCGGACTTTGCGCGTTCAGTCTCTTCGATAAGGTTCTGAATATAGGCGAGCTTCTCCATAAGCCTGGGATCTTCCATGATCTTGTCCACTTTGGCTTGGAGGTCTGCTGGTACGTTATCTTCTGGCTCTATTCCTTTAGACTTCGGTCGCTGTGCCGATACGAGCTTTATTAGTTCTCCTGTTAGCTCTTCTGCATCGAATGGGCGTGGCTCTTCGTCCGTTGTTTCTTCGGTAAGCAAAGCGTCAAGCTCAGCCTCAACACTGGCGTCTCCACCCATAGACTTGAGTACATCGCGCATTTGGTATATGAGCTGATTGACATCCGCATCAGAATCGGGATTGCCCAGGGGTGAATTCGCTTCATCCTTCCCAAAGAGTTTGTTGATTGCCTCATCCTCGCGCTCAATCTCGTCTAGCTCCTTCTGTAACTTTTCCGCGTCTTCATTTGGCATAGATGCGACCTTCTTTTGATATATCGGGTCATCGTCTAGCTTGGCCATTGCCTTCTGAACGATCGCTTGGAACTCAGGATTGTCGATGTCTTCCATCTCAGGTAGCTTGTCGAGAACTTCTTGTACTTCTTCCTTAACTGCAGCAGCAGCGGGGTCATTGAGCAGACCTTGGAACATTTGCTGTGTTGCCGCCTTCAAGCCTGACTTCATGGCTGTAGTCATCTCCTCGTTCTCTTGTTCCTCTTGTTTGCTCAATCTCACTATCTCTTCCTCATGCTCTGCCTTTGTCCTGATACCTCCTTTCATTTCCTTGAGCTCCTGTGCAAGATCCGCAAAGTTGGGGTTCTCGATAAGACTGTCGATGAGCCGACGTTGCAGCTCCTTGCTTTCGAGGATGGAGTCTGGATTCTTCTCTGCCTCTGACATCATCATGTACATCTGCTTCTCCTTTTTGCGATCTTCTGCCGTTGCCACTCGTTTTATGAGACGTCTCGGTCCGCCCTTGGCCAAATCTTGCTCGTACCAACTGATGGCCGGGATGCCCTCGCTCTCGAGTTCCTCGTCGGTGGGTGGCTTCTCGTCGTCTTCTTCCTCCGCTATCCTTCGAAACTCAGACATCATCTCCTCAGCCTTTTCTGGACTTATGTATGGGATCTTGTCTGGGTTTGGAAGCTTCTCAGGCTTCGCTGCCTTAGTACGTTTCTGGCGTACGAACGGGGTTGTAACGGCGCGTGCGTAGGGACATCGTGACGGTTGCGGTCGCGACAATGCCCGGATCAGAGCTCTAGAGGGAATGTAGGCCTTCGGTGCTGCCATGTCGTGATATGTTGCAGGATGGTGGCGGCCATAATTGATTTTAATGACGCCTGAACTTTGGCTCAAACGATGCAAACATCTCTTGGCACCCCCGAGAACTCCGCATCGCGTCCCCTTCCATCAACCCATCGTCCCAACGCCATCGCAACAGTCGAATTTCATCGACGAACTTCTGCTAGCTAATACGGTAAAGCCTACTTGTATTCAGCCTGCATCGCTCGAGTGACATGCCGACCATTCGTCTCTCGCGACTCTCTAGCCACACTCAACGCCCTCTTTCAAAACACTGTCATCACTTTCACTTTCCATCACTTCCTAGGTCTTGTCAGATTTGATTTCCAATTTCGATTCTCTATGTATGCTCTTGAGCAAGCTATTCCGCTCAGGTTCTCTGGGAGCAAATGTCTCTAAAAGGGCGCGATGCGGCAAACAATGATGTCTTGGGCACAGTTCAAAAGACCATGCAAGTGACCGCAGCCGCTACTACAAGCGCGAAGACTGACCGTACTGCCTTGCTTCCTGACTCATTGACCCTCCTCGACGGCAGACCATTGTCAACAACCACGGTTGTCACTTTCCTCCTGCCCACCGGGTCCACGCCATTGAAAATGTCCACGGATTCGATAGCTGGGCCAACATTGAAGAAGTCTACAAGCACGAATGTCGGCTGTCGCATACTCGCTTGCGCACTTTGTGATGTGTTTACCAAGCCCGCCGGGACCGTCCTACGAGTTTGTAGCAGCAAGGACACGTCGGTCTGGAGTCTGGATCCCAAAGGCTTGTTGCCAGTAGAGAAAGCGATTCATCAGGAAAAGCTTGCCGGAGTCACGCGCTTCGGAAATCGTAGTAGTATTTGAAACACGATCAGGCGCGCATGCGAAGTCGGCAGCGGCTGTAACGGCGTAGGAATTCTCCCAGACGAAGTCGTTCTCTCTCAAGAGGTAGGGCGCATCGGCCTCGTCCGGCGTCAAAGGATTGACGAAGGTCACCAGGCGCTGTCCGCTATTGATCATCGCTGCGAGAGTCGGCCAGGTCTTATTGGACTCGCTCGAAAGCGGTGGCGCTTCGCTGATGTTGGGCGGCACCCAACCATAATGGGCCAAATCGGCTCTTGAGTATTCGCCCTCGAGCTCTGTCGCACTGGCACTACCCAAGTTGACCAAGATGATCGTTACGACCTCATTTGGGTTGCGGTCAAGCCAGATTCGAATTTCCCATAACCAATCCTGGAGCGAGCCAACGTTGAAAAGGGCACACGAACTGTGGCAGAGTCGAAGCTCGCGAGCTGCTGTTCCATGCTTCGAACCGACATGCACTTGTACAGTGAGGAGACGCACACCGGCATCCAGCTGAACCGTCGTGTTGAAGAACTGGTTGCCGAAGGAAGAGAATCCTGTCGATGCGTTGGCTAGAAAAGACGAATCGTGGGCTCCCAGATGTGTCACATCATTATAGCTAACATTGCACAGCTGAGGTGAATTGTTGCACGCCCTTGAGTCGGCAGAAACGCAAAACACGGTCAGCGCCAATGAAACGAAAGAGATCTGCATCCGCAGGCCAGGGCGAGAACGGTAAATGTTGTGGCGCGATGCTGAAAGGCGCCAGATATGTGACAAAGGACGGATAAACAAACTCGAAGATGTGACAAAGGAAGAGTTTACAAAACTCGAAGGATCTTGTACCGCCCGTTCACAGTGATCACGGTACCATTGTTCAAGAACATGATCGTTGGCCCTGGTATTGATGTATGAGCACTGTGTTTCTTGGTGAAGGAGACCTTTACGATAGCACGGTCTGCTTCAACACCAAACCCTGTGACCATTGTGTGGTAAGTCCTGTACGTAAATACAACGACAGTGTTTTTCCAGTCTCAACCACCATCACTGAATGTTAGAAGGTTTGGCAGTTTCGCGTCACTTTAAGTAACGGCGTGCATAACCTTCCCAGTCACCCAGAATTCAATACTCACGCTGCGTCTCCTACCTTGACAAGCCGTCTTCAAGTTTCATCATTTTCCATCATGTCTAGCAGTCACTTCGAGGTAGTGCCAGTTTCCAACAAGTCGCAAGGCTCCGTGCCGTTGTCGCAAGCGTTTGACCACCATGACTCGTCTTTCAGCATGCCGGATCCAGATCGCATCTGCTACTCTAACAAGGAGTCCGCGAAGGTCAACATCGGGTTAGATTGTGTGAGTTGGTACGACCAAGATCTAGAGTTCGCACATGCAGATGGGCCATTTAGCACGAACAAGCCAGCCGTGGACGTTGACTTCAGCCAACTGATTTGCCCTATTGTGGCACCCGAGTCCAAGCCATCTGTCGAAGCACTCGTCTCCCGCCTTCTCAACCCTCCTCCGCATGCCTTTGTCTACCGTACGTTGTCCATACAATGGGTCATCGGCGCAATGGGTCAGCGGCATGTCGAGTTCCGCGAGAGTGATGAGCGATACGTACTTGCGCAAAATTCTGAACTGCGACGCATGGGCACTGCGCTCGGCATGCCTGCGCTGTACATGGAGTGGCTCTGTGGAGACGACGAGGATATTAGCGCCACTGATCAGGGTGTACATTTGACTCCCGATTACTTCGAAGAGGTCAACATGGACTAGACATGAGTCTGCCAACTCGTCGTACGTTAAATAATGAGTGCTATCACGGTAGATAAGACATCGCGGCTGTTACCAAGCATGCACGCAACTGTAGCCGTGGAGCATGAGTTGAGTTCCCCTCTATCCCTGACATCTACAATCAAGCACATTACAATCTCTTTTTAGTGAATATTGCGTTAACATCCGTTAAGATAGTCTCTCCTCGCCATACAATCTCTTACAATCATTGATCGAATGACCTCCGTAAATCCTTGCTCACCCTGCTTTGCTCCCTCAAGATTGCTCCTTCTTCTTGTTTGCGATCACTGCTTAATCCTCTTCGTCATGCGCTCGCTTGTTCCCGCTTAAAGCCGCCTTCTCGCTGTGAAGCCCTCCGCACGTGCCGCTGCGTTTGCGCTTCTACTCTACATAAGAGCAACACGCACGTCCTCACCACCAGTTCCCAGCATCAGCGTATGATCAACTCAGCCGGTACTCGCATCTGCTATAGCCAAGGCTGCTTCCTCAATCTCACTTTCCTCGACCGATCCAAAGATTATCATGTCCGCCAACACCTCCTCGCTTGATCCGTCTGCTCCCGCATTCGTTCCGGACAACAAAGGTAAAGTAGCCTACATGTAACTTGTGTTTTGAAAACATACCTAACAATGATACAGCTTCCTCCAGTACCTCTGCCCCACGCACCATCGAAAATCAAGGCGAGCCCGACGACGACCTCGGTATGCCCAATGATGATATCAAGGATCCGCTCGCATATCGTACCGTCGATAACCTTGTCGCCCTACTCATGTACCCTGGGAAAGGCATGCTCTACCCCGAAGACAAGCACGGCAATACGATGCACGATCGTGTGTTGATACGCCTCGACTGGGTGAAGAGAACCGTGTCGGAGAAGCACTTCATCTTCGACTCAGCAAAAGGCAGGTCCGTGCTCCGCGGAGATAGCAAGATCCGTACTCACGGCAGGCTTGCGGGCCTTCCCATGCGATACTACAACTGGCTGTGTGGCAACGACATCGATGAATCATTTTTCAGGGGTTACAAGGAACAACTATGGCTCTGGAGGGTCGGCTTTGTGCGGTACGGCTGAACGTAACGGTGGGTGACTTAGCGGCAACACTGGTTGGACCTACATCAAGACATGGTTGGAGTGCTTCGGAAGGAGGGGGGTGCAACGGATGTCCGTCATGGTCACTTTTAGTGCGGAAATTGGCCCGCTATTCGAGAATTCTCACTCCCTTTCGAGCCTATTCAACAGTATGCGTATCCACAAGCTCGGCAGGCCGCCCCCCTTTTCATCAAAAGATGACCATTTAGAAGGTCACTGCGATGCTTAGGCTGCATGATGGGTGAGGACGCATGATCGTCGTCAAGCGCGCTCCCCTTTTGAAGGCGAGGAGCCTTGCTGCCCAGCGTTTCCACCATCCCTCTCAATACACAGATCATTTCAGTACAATAAATTCTTGCAAAAATTCCTTTCATATCCCGAGAGCTACGTGAGTACGCCTGTTGACAGGTGTTTGACATTGTCCGCAGAAGGGCGCAGAGTCTGGTAGCGACCCAGGCCAAACGTCAGGCAACAACAACCCACAAAAACAGCGAAAACCACAGGACGAAAGTGTGCACGGGAGAGTTTCAACCTAAGCATCGGAGATGGAAGATCTCGAGAAGGAGTATGGCATCAAAGGCCGCCCGCTTATAGCTCCCGCTGCAAAGGATAGCAGAAGACGAGGAGGGAGGAGGCTTTGACCTCCCACCCATACCATCACACAAGAACAAATTCGACTCAGCACGCTCCTCTGCCGGTCCACATTTTTCATCGAAAGCACCGCATCCTGGACTACGGAACCTGGCCAAGACAATGAAGTGTGATCCTGCTGCATCATTCTCGTCGGAAGCTGGTGAAGAAAGCATTGAACCGGAAAGCCCTTCTGGAAAAACAAGCTCAACCTCACGTATCACGACGCAGAGCGGCGGTGCAGGTGACGAAGACAGTTCGGAGCATATGTCGGCTTTGACCGAATCCACGTCCAGCGTGAACACGTTTGTGTCTGTGTCGAGCAGGATAAGAGACGATAACAACTGCAGCAGTCTTATCTCGGTAGCATCATATCATACCGCACCTACTGGTCCGTGTTTCACGCAGATTGGAGCGGAGGGTGTTCCTGTGGTCGCCAGTCCGAGTTTGTCTACCGCTCCTTGCACAAGCACAAATAAGTTCGGAGGTTGGAAGATCGAAAAAGATTGCATTGGCAACAGTCCAGAATAATGCTTCCAACGAACAGCCCGCTGTTGAAGAGTCAATTGCTATACATTCTCCAAAGAGAGACCCAGAGATCGCCTCTTTCAAAAGCGCAAAGGCTGGAACATCAAATCGCTACCAACCATTACTATGGGTCATCTCATGGCTCACAATACTTGTCCTGCTCTGCACGTTCATAGGGAAGAATCATGATCCGTTTGCAGCCCCAACGCTATCGGGAGAGAAACAGGACAAGACAAAGCGGATGGTTGAAGCGAATGCAACCTCGTGGGTGACCTTCCGCCACAACGCCACGTTCGCCTTCAGCATTCAATGGCCTCACAACAGCATCCTGAATGTGACAGCTTCGAACGCGACGGGATCCAATACGAGGAGTCTCGTGGAGCGAGACCGTGTGACACCCATCGCCTGGAGAGCTGACAGTACTGAGACATGGAATCCTATGCTTTACATCGAGCATGTGAGCATACTGAATAGCTCATGGGTGACCTTGAACACATCACTCACAGCGGAACACAGAGTCAACCTTACTACCGTCTGTCCGCAACCCAGCGTGAAAGATGTAAAAGAGTCATCAACTTCCGCAAGCTCGGTGAAGCATTCGACTTCGCCCTCTACTGCAATGCCAACGATCTCGAATCGTACAGATGCTTCCGTGCCTTCAAACAAACTGCCGCCAACCGCGTCTTCCGCTAGGACCGCAAGGCCTACGACATCTACAACCTCCATATCATCATCACAATCTCCGCAGCTCAAAGAAACCAGAGCCGTCACGTATACCAAAAACCTGCTGACATGTTTGTGGTTCTTACCAACCTGGCTACTCGCTATTTTCATTGCTGAAAGATGTAGCATCTCGTGGCTTGCGCAAGGAGAAAGCAAAGTGAGGATGCAAATCACTGCTGTTGTTGTGAGCTTATTGTTGGCTGCCGCGGTAGCACTAGCGACAACGGAGATGGTGATGGCTATTTTGGAGTTTACCCGCAGTACATGAGTGGATTGTAGGCGTTCGCTGTGTTCCGGTACAATTCATTTTCATGGGCGTCTGCATCATCTTGGGGATGTGATATCAGCGCACTTCTGACCTGATTCATTTTTATGATGAGTTTCCCATTTATAATATGTCCGGTTGTCGACAGGCAGTAAGGTACAAACATCTGTCGAGTGAACAGACACTTGCCTTCAGCTAGCAACCCTCAACATGAGCGATATTTTCCATCTCATTGCCGTGATGCGCTAAAGCCGTTTCGAAACTTTCTGCTTGCACACTATCTAGACCTCCAAAGTCGTGAATTCGCCCAGATTCCGACCAATCTCAGTGAAACTATCTGTGGCTGCGCAACGTCGTAGAGTGCCATCGCTCAATAGAGTTGATTTTTGTGTGCAAGCGATTTGTGTGCGAGCGACGCTTCTGACTGATGCTCGGTGGCTTTTCAGATGACGTGCCGACTGCCTGGCCGTCAGACTTATACAGCTCTGAGACTGCTATCAGTCGTGGCTTGGGATCTCCTTCCGGTTTAGATCGATGCCGGCGCGGCTTGACCGGACTTGCGACTTGCAGTTGTTGGCAATAGAACCGTTTGGGTAACACAGGAGGTAACTGTATCGTGTTCGAAAGGCGCAGAAGGGGCCTTTGCTAGTCCTCTTCAAAGTAACTGGGGATACAAAGAAGTTGTCGCGCCCGGTATGGATGAGCACAAGGGTTCCATACGTCCTGACACCGCGCTTGCGTAGGCCAAGAAAGTTGCACGATACCGCAATAGGCAACATCGGGGGAGCAGGTGTTGGGATTTGGCTATTGAAATAGGAAACCCAGTCGAAAGACGGTGGGAAGACATCGTCAACATACAAGGTGAGTGGGGGACATCCCATGGTTGTCACTCGTGCGGGAATTTGAGTTGAGACCTCGCGAACATGGATTGCGAATATGTCCATGGAGTGAACGCAGGTTGAGTACATATCTGGTGAGCTTGATAATCACTTTTTTTATGCGTTCATGCTTGTGATGATGGGAATCAAGACAGCGTGGCCGCGCGGAGAACCTCAAATGCAGCCGCGCCGACTGTGACGCGGACCTCCCGTAGACGGATTACAGCAATTGTGCAGACTACGAGCAGCTGCGGAGTGAGACAATGCACAAGAATTACAGCAGTACCGCCATGCCAGAAAAGCGAAGGCTTCGAGCAGACCCTGCATACAAAATCTCAACCACGCCCGCACGGTCACCCACCACCGCGCTCGCCGACACTGCACCACAGTGCAATCAAAAAGAACGACAAAGTCCTCACGCCACCTACATCATTCCAGGAGCAGCAAAAGGAATGCCTGGGAAGGGGACAAGAATGGCAAAAAGAAATAACTGGGACTTACAGATGGTACTGATCTGACAACTCTTATGAAAGATCGCACCTTTGAGTGGCCGGAGCCAGATTCGAACCCTCCACTTTGTGCCGGTCGTATTGTTTGGAGCAGCAGCGCCAACTTGTCGATGTAATAGAAATTATACATACCTGAATGTAGTTGAAGCCGAAGCTCGTACTACTGTGGAACAATACGGCGACTGAACGCCTAAGCCAACTGGCTTGTGGTTGTATTGATAAAAGAAAGCAGCCTTAGATAGGTTATAACCTGAATAGGATCGTTGGTGGCAGGGGAGGCAGAAACGGGTGGGGGAGCGGGAGGAGTGGGGCGGAGGCGTCGTTGTTGTGATGGCGACGCGTGTTGAACGCGGGGGAGCAGACGGCAGTGAAGGCAAACTTGCAACCTCCCGCACTTTGACGGGCTCTGCGGCGGGGCATGGTACCTTGGTGTACTCAAACCAGTGCTTGCATGCTGCACGCCTGTATGCTGCATCCTTGGGCGGGATATGTAGCAGTGTCCGTGGCCACCTGTTTGGGGTCTTGCGAGTCTAACATTCCTCGGCGTTATCAGTATTGCCAATGATCCCAATTCAAATCTTTGATGATGTTCTTCAACTTTGCTCCACGGTTTGTACTTCTTGACAAGGTACATGAGCCGATACCGCTACCTTCTACACACTGTTCCTTCCCTACACTCATCATCAGCAAACACCAATTCATGACCACATAAGAGCCTGTATGCCCGAATCCGGTGGATCTCGCCTTGCTGATCGAACACAAGCGTTTTGTGAACCAAGCTCACAGCAATACTGGACATGATATGCCGCGAGATGAGAAATGTGACAATTCTCAAGCCTGTCCAGCCTGGGACGGAAACGGAGATAGCACGGTCAAGCAATCACTTGATTTCAAAGCGCGTCATTTGCAAGATTGTAGGAGGTGATTGTGGGAGTGTGACGAGTAGGCAGCATGAAAGAATATCAGAGGTAAGGCCAAAGATGCAACACCTTATCAGGTAATAGCCCGAGATGTGTTGATAGATGAGGTAATGGACAATTGTACAGAAGAATGGGAGATATCATGTAGAAGGTTCGAACATGCTTGATTCGAAGGAAGACATAGCACATGAAACCATGAGGCAAGAACAGCGAGCAAGATGTGTGCAGCATGGAAGTTACATAACCAAGTAAGAAATCGCAGGATCCCTCGCAATCAATGATCCCGACTGTTGCTCGTCGCAACCAAGCGACAGTAGTCTTTCTTCCGGTAATTCTTGGTTTAGATTGCCACTTTCATATAGCCGACGGCGGCAGCAAGTCTTTCACTGCTGGGACAGGATGAGACCTGACTCACCAAGAATGCTTGGCTTCCAACAATAAGGTATTGGCTTACCCTGGTTCGAACGAGTAGCGGTGTTGCGTTATGGGAGTTTCCAAAGCCGAGGCCAATAATGAGGGTCTGCATCGGGCTCGCTTGTAGACTGGTCGACGCAAAGTCAGTAATGTCTGGCACGTTGGGTCCACACTAGCGACTTACAGATCGGGTGGCTCTCGATGTCGCTTTGTCCTATACTTTAGGACTGGCAACGGACAGCCTTGCGGAGAGGCAGGTGGTGCTGATTCAGTAGGAGGGCGATGCCGCTATCAATCTCGATCGTGTCTCTGCCAACAGCACTTCCTCCAAGTGACTACTGGTGTGACCGAAAACAGGTCCACTAGTCGTAGCACCGTAGACAGGTGATTCCCCATACGCCGTAGGCGGGTAGTAGCCTCCATAGATCATGGGGCTGCCGCTCGCAGTGGCACATAGACTAACTTTGTGGCGCCATTCTGCAGTCGAAGGGACAACCTTACCGAGGCGACTGCCCGAATGACCCCCGGAGAAACTGTTGATGACGGGAGCGGTGTCCCGGGCACAAACGCAGAAGTTGGCGAGGGCTTGTGTGGCATTATTTTGCGGTCGAGACTGCTGCCCGAGATCGAGCGTTGGCGTTGCAGACTATGGGTCTGCAAACGAAGTTGCGCGGAGGGAGTTCTTATGGTTTGGCTGGATGTCATGCAGCCAGCTTGACGACAGACGTCGGCCACTAGAGTAACTGCCCGGGGCTTGGCGAATGGAAAGCTGTTTGTGTTCAAAGTGAACGAGGATGTCATCACCTTGCGTTCCAGGCGACTAAGTCACGACCCGTGAGTATTTGAGCAATGAAGTCATGCAGGTAGGCCAGGGCGTGCTCGCTACGACCAACGCTGAGGACTGCGTGTCTGTCCGAAAGATCTGGTAGCATTCCTGCTGGGAATGCGAACAACGCCTGGCCTGACACTCGAAAGTTTTCCGAGTGATTCCTAGCTGCATGGTACTGAGGCCGGCAAGGAGATGTTGCCGGGTAGCTGTCAACAAATCAGTCATGGAAGGGGAAGAGATGATGCCGCATTGGAAACGTACAGCAGGCTTTGACTTCCATGTACATAGAAGATCTCCTGGAGTATCTCCCCAAGGCTATCAACAAGTTTTTGGAGTAGACCCTTGCAGTGAATCTTGTGTTGATACAGGTTCTTGGCCCGGCAAACCTCGCTGCAGTGCCCCGCCTGACCTCTAATCGAGGACATCATGTCGCAAGTAGGCAGTCGGAGCAGCTGTCCGACGAAATTTCGATCAGGTAGACGAAGCATCTGAGGCAGTCTGAGTCCTGACCTCGATCTCCCCGATCGGGCCAAGCTCTTGTTGTCGAGTGAGGGTAGTGCGGTGGGCAGTACGGCGCCTTTTGAGTGTTTCCCACAACAGAACTTGGATTCACCGTTGAGTATCGATTTCTTGGTAGTAGGAGCCGTTGTGTCGAAGAGGTCTTCTCACGGGGGTTCTTTTGCCGGGCTGCGCGCTTTCGGAGTGCAGCTCTGGAGCTTGGTCTGTTAAAGTCAGTGAGTGGCCCAGACTTGACTTCTGCAATCATCGCAGCGTACTTCTTGGGGTCGTATCGTGGACTCAAGTTCGCAGAGAGGCTAGCAATTATCTCCTGACTTCTCGGACTCTCGAGCGCTTCAGACTGGTTGCAAGACCAAGACGTACTTTGCTAGGCGGAGTGTTTGAGCCAGCGTAAGGCGCAATCTCGCCTCGTAGTCCTCGAGCTCTTCCGAAAGGGAGGCTTCTCGCGTATCTAGTAGTCGCTGCTTCCTCTAGGGTGGCTCGGGAGCTGGGGATGACAAGCGTTTGAAAAGAACTGATGGCCGTGCAATGTAATGGCTGAAAGGATGAGGGGAGGATAAGAGACAGACAGTGAGAGAGAGCGGGGTATCGAGAGCAACGAGCCTGTTGTTGCTGCGCAGGAAAGAGCGTCCGACCCACTTTTAACTAGGGTGATCGTGTACGCGGTCAAACAGACGAGAAGCTCAACTGCAAAGCCGTCTCTCTACGCTACCCCTCCGTCGAATTACAACCCAACTCTTTACTTGCCTCGTAAAAGGGCTCCTTAAAGATCGAAAAAAATGCAATTCGCACTCTTCCTCGTCCTTACCGCGCTGACGATGACCATGGCCGAAGATATCATCAGGCCCATCGACTTTACGGCAGTTGCACCTTGCGCAGTGCGGTGTCCTGCTCTTATCGTCGCTCAAGAGCACTGCATGGGCGTAGTTCCTACTATCTCTGACCAGAAGGCTTACGATGCTTGCTTCTGCGACTATCCGCAACTCGAGGACCTGCGCAACAACGCCGATGTCTGTTCCAAAGCCTGCGACGCAAACGACCAAAATCGCATCTATACCCTGTTTATTAGGCGCTGCCGAGCATTTCTGTACACTTCACTTCAGTTGCCTGCTCTTTCAACCCAGGAGACGATTCCCTCTACCATTCTTGAGTCCGTCACATCTGCGCTCATTAATGGGCCTGAGTCAGCAGGCATCACAAGCGCCGCCACCCTTACCTCGACCTTGCAGTCAGCTGCTGCCTCATCATCAACTTCGGAGCCAATTTTAACTCCCACTTCGTCGCCGCTTACTTTGATTTCCACTCTCTCCTCGCCGGTGACATCGGCCGTCACCTCCTCATCGCTCTCGTCGGCCTTGATCTCCTCTTTGAAGCTTACTTCAACACCTTCCTCCTCTTCGCCGCCTTCTCAGGCATTAACAACTTCTTTGGTGGCAACCCAGCCAACAACGCCTCATACCTCTTCACCGCCAAAAGACCATGGAGCTAAGCTCCATAGCAACTGGCAATACTTAGTGGCAGCTGGCGTTTGTTTCATGTTGGGCATCATAATCCTTCTTGCCACAGCGATTTACCTTCACTATCGCAATACCAAGGCTAAGGCTCGTTCTGATGACAGCAATGGAGTCTACCTGCTCGGCCCGCTTCCTGGCTTGGCCAGCCAATCACGTAGCAGTGAGCTCGCACACAGAGCCACCGTGCCGGCATCTCCATTAGCGTGGAATCACCAAGACAGCTTTGGGCCGACGCTGAGGGAGCACGCACGACAGGAGCAGGAGAGAGAAGCGGCGTTTCGTGCGAGAAGGGAGGCAGGAATCGTGCCTCCCTGGAGGCTGCCAAGGCAGCAGGGGACGTTGGATGATGAGTGATGTGGTAGGCTGGATGGTGTCGGTGACTTCTGGGCTGGTGATGGTGATGGAGATGGAGGTTGAGGATAGACAGGAGGTTTATTCCGTGGCTGGGTCGGCCCCGCCGTGCCGCAAGCCAGCACAACCATGGTACGCATGGACTAGTGCAATTATTTAAACAGTATCGCACAGCACAGCACTATCATGTGAGAACCCCGTGTTGCTCCGCATATCAATCACCAGTGATCCCTTTGCCATCATAGAAGCTCGAATACCACATCTGATGCGCAAAGTCACGATGCACTGGAATCTCAAGTCTGTCTTGAGGCCCTTAACACCTAGGCCAACCTCCCCGACAGATTCGGGCAGTACCTTGTACTCCGCTACCACGCCATCGACCACCTCGCTGTCCACGAACGACCAGTTCCCGTTTCCAACGAACCCGTCTCGCGTCAAGAAAGCTCGACACAATAATCATCCTCAGTATCTGCCCAGGCCGGACGCCAGCGTTCGAGATGTTCAGTACTTCTTGTATACCTTGCTTACTAGCAAAGCGCATGAGTGCGCAAAGAAGTACCCAGAATGGGTACTCGAAACATGCATGGGCTGGGCTGGTGACGGTCAACAATTGCGAAGCTGTACCGAAGAGCAGCTAACCACTCTATGTCCTTACCAAGCCATCGTCAATGGCATAGATTCGCCAAAGCACCGACCTGGCGCATTTGTCCCCATCCCCGCCAGGCACATGATTGGCCAAGTCATCGCACGGTTCGTGGCTGAGAAAAAGTCAAGAGAGAAGCAAATCGAAGATGTGCACAGCCGTTTGGAAGAAGAAAGAAGGCGACCATCTATAGCGGCAGCGCCATATCTGGGCCTGGAGTCGATGCAAGACCTATCGTTATCTCGATCAGCCTCCCAAGCCTCGAGGAGATCACGAGCTCAACCCATACTCCCGCGTGTAGGCCTCGAGCAACAAGCTGTCGTTGGCTTCGGTCCCGTGTTATGGACGGAACAAGCTATGCCTATGAATGGTGCCTATGTCCCGGCTTCGACGACCAGACCAGCACACATGTTCTCGGGACCTTATATGTCAGGTGCCTTGAGCGGTTTCTCCTACGAGCAAATACCATCCAGCCCTGTCTCTTCTCAAACCTCATTCGCGCCATACAACGACATATCGAGCCTTCGAAGTCAGTCCAGCGAGCAATTCCCCACGATACAGCAGCAATCACAACAACGCAGGCCCAATCTCTACTCCGGCCGCGAACTTCACCATCCGGATTTCGATGAATTGAATATGACAGACGCAACAACTATCAATTCCAAGCGCCCGCAAAGATATGCTCCTCGGCGTCCATCAAGCCTTCGCACGTCCAGCACGACCGAAAACAGTCAGGATAAGACGATATGCAGCACTGTACCTTTGCGCAAAGGACACACCGTTGAGTTCGTTGATTCAAATCCCAGTCCAGTTCCTCCAAGCCGGCCACTTGGCTCCGTTCGTAGACGGAGCTCATTGGCAGCGTCCAAGCTTGCTGGTGAAACGATTCCAGAGGCAATCAATGAGCATGCCGAGAGTCCTAGGCACAACGATGATTCTCAGAAGACGACGCGACATGATAGCGGCGTCGAGAGCGTTCCGTACCGCAGTTCTTCCTCCAGCAGCGATCCCCCTGCGTTCCTGACGAATGCGTCTCCCAACTCACGCGAGACCTCATTGCCTGCCTCAAAGCTGTCACGCTCAAATACTGTAGGACTAGAACAACAACACCGCGCGTGGTCAGCCCCTCGACCACATAACACCCTCCCCGTGGCCAATCAAATGTCGCGCTGCGTCTCCTTCAACTTGGGACAGGATGCAAATCGGCCTAGTGTGGGACTTTCCACAGCCTCTCTTCCGAGGCAGCCAATTCAAATGATCCTAATGAAACCAGAGGTCAGATTACAAATCAAGACCAGGAAGATCTTTCAAGAGATAAAGATCTTTCTGAAAAATATCTAGCTGTAGAAGCAGAGTTTCAGAGACTGAAGAAATTGCGTGATGAGGCAGTCACGCGCCTTCCAACTCTGCAACCCCGCCCGTGTCTGCGCAAAGCACAAAGCGACAAGACTCATATAGTAGTTCTCTGGATCCCATGCAGGGAATACCCACTGGACACAAGCCCTGGCATTACAAGCCAGGTCCATCTCAACACCCGCCAAAGCCAGAGGCCAAGATTCGGAACCCAAAATCTCAGTTGCCCAACCAAACGCTCATGGAAGGCTTGGAGGAGAGTCAAGCACGATCGAGCAGTTCGTCTAGGATGCAGGAGTCTCAGAGACCGAGGCATGCTGATGCAATGGCGAGCTGATCTGCTTGATGTATGATAATGTGTCCTCAATATCTTCGATAGCCTTTCAGCTTTGAGATACATACCGAATCCTCACAGACATCATCTAGCTCTGACCATTGGCATTCCAATCTCTCTGTTTAATCTCGCATATGTGTTCACGAATACAACTCCATTGACGCAGAAGACAACAATGCGGACATTCACACCTTATGCTGCACTAGCCTATGTGGGTTCAGCAGGGCTAGCGTGGCACCGTCCCCACCGCATAGCCACCGGACAAACATGACATCAAACAATCGCTACTCCCAAACTGAATCAATACCTTGCCTGCCACAATCTCCACCATGGCTTTCATAAACGACGATCGCTTTGCCAACGGCGTGCCTCGCCTGTCGGGCGGCGGCAACAACATTCGACAGTGGGAGTACCATCTCGGAAGCTACGCGGCAGCGATCTCTGGAGACGAAATCGTCAAGGGTTCTAAGCCCGACGATGGCTCGGAGGAATGGAGCCGCATTGATGATGCATTGCGTAACACCATCATCTTCACCATCAGCGCCTGGACCTTTGAGTTCAAGGCGGTCAAGGCTGCTAAAACCGCAGCAGAAGCTTTCAGTGCCATCAAAGAGCGCTTCAGGTTCCACGTCGCGCAGGCTCGCATAAAGGTCTACAGTGCCTTCCATACTCTCAACGCCGCCAGCTTCAGATCCGCCGAGAATTTCACCACCGCCTTCATGAGCCAGCTCGCCGCCATGGAGAAAGAGGGCTTCAGCACTGTGCCTCTGGAGATGGTTCTTCGTTTCCTCATCGCCCTCGACCCGGTCCTTCCAGTGTATTGCCGCCATCGCCGCGCAGACATCTACAACGACTTTCCCGTCTCGCTCGACACCATGATCTCCGACCTCCTCCAGAATACCGACATCGACAAAGCATTTAAGGACTCATACACCGTATTTGAGCGCGCACGCAAAGCCAAGGCAGCCGCTGATTCCGCGAGTGGTATGGCCAAGAACATCGCAAAGGCCGGATCTGTGTGTAAAGACTGCGGGTCTTCGCACAAGAGCGCTGGGGATGTGTGCTACTCCGCCCATCCTGAGCTCGCTCCGAAGAAGTGGGTGAGCAAGAACATGGGCAGGATCGTTGCTGCGCGCGAGTACAAGGAAGGCCAGCAGCAGAGCGGTGGCTTCACAGGCTCCTCTTCGTCGGTGCATGCAGAGGGCGGTTTAGAGGGCGGGTTCACAGGCTTCTCGCCGTTATTGCATGCTCTTATGAGCGCCGAAACTACTTCTACTACTGAGGCCCCCATCATCCCCGAGTCAACAGCTGACACTGACACTCTGATGGACCAAGACCACACATCCGATGCCGAGTCTGAGTCAGGAGGAGGCTGCGCGCTGGGCGGTTTTGAGCAGTGATCACTTTGCAACAAGTTCGAAGATTTCTCGAGAGATATTTCAGTCTTGGTGAACAAGCTGACTTCGGTATTTAGTGTTTAGCATAGGATATTCCCGCAATCAGAAGGATCATTGGGCTTCCCATTGGCCCTATTATAGCTCTCAAATGTCATCATGGCCTTCCCGTCACTTCCCAAACCCGATATCCACGACTTCCCTTTGCCCGACATACATACCTTTCCTTGCCCATGGTTTGCGGTTGGACGGCGGTTGGGTTCCGTACCTATTCTATCTCCGCCAGTCCCGTCAACCACGCAATACGTCTTGCCTAGCCCAGTTTCCTGGCTACCATCAAGACCTTTGTTGCCATCCAGAAATTCCTGGAACTGGTTCTTGCATGTCGTACGATCGATGTCGTGTCTGTCGGAGCTCTTGTCGTTCTGGATGGAGATCCTGTACACCCATTCAGAAGTGGAGCCATCGGCGTTGGTTAATGTGATCGTTGCTCGTAACGGGTCGTCGTGTTTGATTCGGTGCATGCCATATCCTTCGATGAAGGTATCGCATACTTTGGTGTAGCCACTGACGAATTGTTCTTCGGTTGGTAATTTGGCGGATGCGCAGGATCCCTTCCCCAAGTTTGTGTCACGAGATGTCTTTTCTGATCGAATAGACATCGATGTTACGTGGCAGACGAGGCTGAAGAATAAGAGGGCTTTTGACATGATTTTAGTCGGCATTCTGCTAAGGCTGTATTGGCAGTAGTGATTAATGGAATTTACTTCAACAGGTATGCAGGGAAATAAGGCTGGACGATGTTGACAGAACATCGCAACTGTTGTACTTCGAAGGCATTGATTGTTAAGAATCGCTACCGAGAAGCGCTTCTTTGACTGAAAAAATGTACAAAGAACTAATCTTGCTTCTTTGTCAACGGTGGTGCTTGCCAGGATTATTCCTTGTTCTTTGCCATCGACATCCCGCCAGCTCGAAATTCAACCTACATTGGCCGCTTCGGAGGAAACCAACTCAAATTTAAGTCCCTGAAGAAACACCTAAAGGGGCACTTGTCTGGTTGTAGCTCCATACCATTTCTTCCCAAATCATTCACGTCCTGTCTCACGACATAAACATCAGCGCAACGAGTGCGCAGTGCTCTAACCCTAGTAATTAAACCCCACCCGTCCAGCGACTCCGGATAATGCAAAATACAGAAAGATCACCTCAAGTGATTTCACAACTCCAGAATCAGAAGTGGGTTGATGGGCTGGACAGAGTTGAAGTCCTAGGATGGAGTGAAGTCGCCTTGTTTCAACTCCGCGAGTCATGATCTTTGATGTGGCGCACCCAATGTTTCATGCGCGCCTTAACTAACTGTTCACGTCACATTTCGTTCCAGTAGGCGCTGCAGCAATCCACACTCATGCGATTGAAGGCTTGATGAGGAAGGACGCTGTGAACGTGCGAGTCGTGATGTAAAACCCATGGCTGTTCAGGTGGTCATTGCTGATGGCTGTTCACATTAACTTACAACTAAGAATATTTACATCAATTGAGATGCGCATTTGAGGGCCATTCCGAGGTGAAGTTCTTGTAGTTGAGCTTTGAATCACATCAATTGAAGACTCTGATGTTGTGTGTATCTACAAGTTGCTATTGTGAAACTCAGGAACTGATCAAATCATTACAGAAAACGCTTGACATTATCCTAAGCGGCGAATGTGACCGCTCTTGTAGCCTTCTTCGCACCCTTTGCTGCGGCGGCAGCAGCCCCAGCCCCAGCCCCAGCTGCGGCGGCGGGCGCCCTCATGTTTTGCATAGCAAAAGTTGCAGCCTGAGCGCCATTGATACCGTACGTCAAATGTGGCGCGAGAATAACAGCCTGTCCCGCACAAATCAAGTCGCCTGCATGGCAGACGACCATGGTGTCGGAAGCGGCAACCTTTCCAACGGGCTTGCCGTTGTTTGGGTCACCAAAGATGACTGCGCTGTTGACGAACGCAGCATCTTGTGCAGAAAGCATGTCTGCAGCGTTGTGTACAAGCTGACCACCCTGACTGATACGGACTCAACACATGGATTGAAGATATGGCATATACATGGAACAACTTACGAGTAGCCAGCCATGACCAAACTAGTGTCCGGGCACTGCGCTCTAACTTGCCCAACCATCTTCGCCATCAACGCGCTTCCGGCCTTTGAGCCGCCAATTAGGAAGCCTGGGACGTCGGCAGGGTAGGCGATACCTTGCACTGCAATGTCGCCACCCATCATGGCACCGAGGGCGGTGACGAAAGGAGGTCCGGCGACGCTGCCCATGTTGCCAAGCTCAGTGGTTCCGCGCGCGAAGAGCACGGTCATGGCCTTGCAACCGCCTCCACCCATGACATCGTTCTGGGAAATGGACGTCAGGGCCGCCATGGTAAGGGTAGGTAAAACAGCGAGGGTAAAGGACTTCATCTTGGCGGTGTTGAGTGTAATGTTATTAGGATATTAGGGAATGTATTAAAAAGTTCAGAGTCAGGTCCGGCCTGAGTATCAACGAAATGAAGTAAGACGATAGAGTCCAGCTGGAGGGTGAAGAGTGTGGTCGGAGTACATTCTTATGGAAGCCGCGGAGTGTAACGCAGCATGACTTGCAGAAAGACGCAATCTGTCATTGCTTATTATGGCATGTAGCTGTCAAGTTTCTTTAGAGTTGGGAGTTACACATTCAAACGTCATGCGGCGCCCTAAATAGTATCTCATGTCTGAGATGTAAGTCCATTGTGTGCTGGTTGTAAGGCTGCGATCGAGTTTGAGCAGCGATCCCTGGTCTAGATCGACCGGTGGTTCATGCAGACACCAAGCGAGATGGCCCATGGAACTGCAGCCGACGATATTTCGAAGGATGTACCTGGATAGGGTGGAACATGATGGAGCCAGATAAACGGAGTTTCCCCGATGACGATGCCCGGACCCGAGAAAACCGGTGTGTTCGGCATTCTGAGGATCTTGAGGGGCTTGGCAAGATCTGAGGACTTCAAGTTTTGTTTCTCATTGTAAAAGGTGTTTCGCCAAGAACAAGCAGGACGCTTGGAAATAAATCACTGAAGTCGAATGTGGCCACGGCCACGCATGGTAGGGTGAACCATGTCAAATGCTTGCAAGGGCTGCAGCTTTGTTGATGATATGCTGTTTTCCTTCACTGGTGTTCGGTTCGAGCCAAGCGATCCTCAGATGCTGACCATCGCGATCGATCGACTGTAGTGTTCAGCGGATCTCAAGTCACATCGTGTTTCGTACATGAAGTCCAGATCCACCAGGCAAGCGGCGGAAGTTCCGTTCCAGCAGCGTTTGACAACATTAGACAACGCTCATGCATGAACACTCCGAGCGTCGCTACTCTGCGTGGGGTTTGTCGAAACGGTCCAAGGCCCAGATGATATGACACGTGAGCTTCAGCGCATAGTATGCTCGACATCATCAGCGTCGTGGTATCAGCCGGATGAAACGGGGATATTCGCGCGAGGATAGCGGGTACGTGGCCAGGAGCGAACGTCGCGCACAGTCGTCTCAAGCCTCGTGTGAATGAACACCGTTGACTCATTATTGCAGCTCGCCATGCGTCTGCGCAAGCAGCGAGATCCCGAGAGTTTACAAATAGTGAATGAGGGCGGTTGCCGAGCGAGAACGAAGGGCGCAATTGTTGCTTTCAGCGTTGGTGCGGAGCAGTCAGCGCCCGCCCCAGGCTCGAAATGGTAGCCTTACCACGACGCCACTAGCAGGGGCTTGGAATCGAAGTGTATAAGGCCGAAACGTCCGCAGCATGCTGTAGGCGTTCAAACAGAATACATAAAGGATTAAATTCGCCAGAATGCCACTCGAAATCCACCGCTGCAAGGAACATGACATTCCCGAGTTTGTGCGCATCCAAATGGGTGCCTTTGCGGGCGGCGGCGGCATGACAAAGATCCTCATGCCTAACCCCACACCACCCGACTACGCAGAGAAGCTCATCGAGAAGAACCTCAAATCGATGCGCAAGGAGAAGGATGTCGTGTACCTCAAAGTCATCGATACTGACATCCTCAATGGAAAGATGATCGCCGCCGCAAAGTGGCGCATCAACAAGAAGGAGCGAACAGAAGAGGAGGTGCGAAAAACGTTGCCAGTGCCTGGGCCAGATGAGGAGGGCAAACCGGCGGTGCAGGACTTTTGGAACTTCTTGGCGAGGGTGAGATGGGAATACATGGGGACAAAGCCCTTCTTCTGTAAGTTTAGTGGATGACCTAGCTGTCGCATTCGTATGCTGACTTCGATACAGTTCTGCACATCTTGGTAACGGATCCAGAGCACTACAGACGAGGCGCAGGTGCAATGCTGATCCGTTGGGGTACCGAACAAGCTGATGAGGCGCGGCTTCCTTGCTTCCTGGAAGCAACGCAGATGGGGAAGCCGCTGTACTTGAGGGAAAAATTCGAACCGAAGCACGACGAACATTGGGATTTGAGCAAATACGGGTTGCAGGGAACTGATACATCCACCATCATGATAAGACCGGCGTCTACGTTGGCGTAAGTCATGTAAGAACCTGGATAGCCTCAATACAGTCTCGGAGATGCTGAATGAATGGATCTTGATCGTGCCTGCATATTAACAAGGTATCATGAAGTCTGTGATGCTGCAAATCTTGGTGTTGGATACCTCTAGCTCTACCTACCAAAGGCGTATGACGTCCCCAGAACCCCAACCCTCATGGTCCATCCCCAGTAGCTCTCTGATGCCGTTGGCCCTGGCGGTTTGGCTAAGGACCCAATTCTTATCTACGGCGCGAGAGTCATATGCGCCTGCCTCCCACATGAACTTCATCCCATCTTTTTCCTTGACAAAATCCGACACCTTCTCCAAAAACACCCAATCTTCACCAATGATGTCCTTCGACCAGCCGTATGGAGCGCCGATCTTGCCCATCTCTATCTTGAAGTACTTGAGCGATGCAGCCTGGTCGAGATAGTAGAAGAGCATGTCAATCTGCTCGGGCGGAAGAGGGCGACCCTGCCGGATCGGCTGCGCAATTGATATGCGCTTCACGCCTCGGATTCCATCACCGAGGACGTCAAAGAAGGCGATAGCAGCGTCAGAGCCACAGATCTTGAGGTGCTTGGCGGAGCACAAGTAGGAGATGGCTTCTGCCCGGACTTGGTGACAGATGCGGAAGACGCCAGGGTTGAGCACAGATTCGGAAAAGTGGCGGGCCTTGCGCTTCTGAGTGATGGCGATGGTGATAGATCGCAGAGTTGGGTAAATGACGTAGGAGTAGATTTCGTTCCTGAGTTCGCCTGGGAGCTTCAAGAAGCCGGAGTTGATCTGGTTTTGCTCGGGCTGCGTGCATGTGAGTATACTTGTTCAAATTTGTACGCATTTAATGGCATTACAGTGGCTTTGGGCTCCTTAGGGCCTTTTTTCGGCTTTCGCGTCCAGAAAGGCATTTTGGTGGCGTCGTGGTGACTGCGAGGGCCGCAGTAGATAGTATTTATGTGACAGCTTAGGCCTTACCCGATTGGGCTAGCAGCACTTCGCGGGCAATGTTCGATCGCATGTGTCCTCGCGCCTGTGATCGTGTTGAGAAGGAAGATTTTTCAATACGTAATTGAACGATCTGGTTATTTGCAGACGAGATTTGTATTTACATATGCCTAAGTGCCCGTCCTCAGCTCACCCTGCAAGCATGTCCACCCTATTCATCAATCACGACTGCGGCACCATGATCCTGTCCACGTCCGGTCCCCAACTTCCCTGCATACTGATCTTGACCTCATTATTTCCCTGCTTCAAATCCGCATGTACCACACTCGTGCCTGGATCACCTCCTCCGTGCGGCAAGAAAGCCACCCTCTGCGTCTTCCCATTGACACTGACATCTGCCACTCGTTGACCGTTGTCACCATTCAAATGCTTGATTCTCAAAGTCGTCCTTGTACTCGATGCACTCTGCACATTCGCCAATACTACCGCCCCTCCAGTCGAGCCTCCGATGTACCCAACAGCGTTCCCGCCCGAGCAGCTCGAGCATGATTGTACTTTCGCGCCGTTAGACAATGTGCCGGACTCGCCCTCTGCTTGCTTTTCCTCGGGCCCAGCATTCATACTGCCAGTGCTCGGGTCCAACACCCAGTTCACTGCATTCTTCATGCTCGCGGTCGTCCCATCGATCTTAAGTGGTAGCCAGATGTACGTGCTCCGCATCAAATTGCCACTGAACCAACGATCACCCATATACATGAAGCTATCGCCAAACAGGCACAATAAATGTTGTTTGAGAAGCATACGTGTTAGATCCGGAGTCTGCGAACTTCTTCCACTGCGGGACCAAGGGCCGCTAAGTGAGGTGGCGGTACTGTAGTAATTATCGTTGGGGTTCCAGGCCGGTGAGTTGCGGATGCGAACATGGAAGTATACACCATTCTTTTTGACGACTGTAGGAGACTCGTATTTCTCGGCCCAGGTGTGCACGTTGCGGGTGATTGTGAGATAGTCGTCAGAAAGCTCGTTGATGCGTAGGCCGTTTTGGCGCTGGAAGTAGTCAGCATGGCAAATTTCCAGTGCAGAAGTAGCAGTTTGAACTCACGTCTTCGGTTAGGAGGTATCCTTTACCATCGTCATCGACGTAGACGCCAGAGTCGCGACTTTCGAATCCAAGTGGGCGTTCGCTGCGAAGGTATGTGTACTTTCCGCACACACTATCGCCAGTTGCAACACCAATCTTAGCTTCGCCGTAGTTCGAGCTGTCGATGTGCATCCATAATACGTATTTATTAGTCTTCTTGTTGAACATGACTTTCGGTCGCTCGATGACGCGCCCAGGACCAGTATCGCCAGACGCCGTGCGCGACAGCAACGCGCCTTCATAGTTCCATTCGACAAGGTTGGTGGATGAGTAGCAATTAATGTTGACGAATGCCGTCCCGTTGGTCTTGTCTTCGCCAACCCTGAGCAAATCAGCAAGTCTGCAAGTCGGTCGGATGGAATGCACGTACCAGTACCACTTATCACCAACCTTCAGCATGCCACCGCCATGAGCTTGAATGTGCTGCCCGGTATTTGTCTGCGATCTCAATCAGATTTGCGACATACTATTTGATCTTGTTAGACTTGCCGCTGTCCATGTTGCTCCAGGGACGATTTGAAGTGCTGCGTTGACAGTTGCGACGAGAAGACCAAGTGCTGCGAAGGCGTGAGACCGCATTGCGAAAGCTTGCAAAGAGCGATCACATAGATCGCAGGAGGTTGTTATAAGGGAAACATGCCCCTGTCATATGGCTCGTGAACATAGCTTATGTGGATAAAGTCGCTCTAGTCAACCCTCTTCGCCGCCAGGGGGGGCTGTCTTCCATAGGTGCCATTCCCGGGTAGCAGGATTGCCTGTCATGATTATGGTTACATGTGGCCCGAAAGACGCGATTTCATTGAGGTTGGCAAGGATGTCTTAACGACTTGCGGGGAGCGTTAGCGTTCGGAGAGATTATAGTGTCGGTTGTTCTTCTTGATTTAGATTTAAGTTGTGCATGTGCCAAAGGGTATATTGCCTTTGAGCCGGGTTTCAATAGTCCGACGCCCGTGTTGACGTAGCTTGTTCTCGCGACTTCAGTAAGTAGGAAGCTATGGTGGCTACGAGGAAGATTTAGGAAAGTGGAAATATTGGTGTTTTTTTGAGCGTCTATGTGTGCTACAAGCTTGGATGCACCAATAACATCGCTGCGCAAGTCGAAAATCGAGTGCAACATATCAGACGACAGATATAGTGCATGTATACTTACACTTGCATGGAATTTGACCCGCCAGATACAACACGAACCTTTTCGTCAATCGTAGAGCTCCGGAAGCATGCGTACTACATTCCTTACCTTGCTGTCATTGTCTTGAATTGCGATGCCGCACAACGTGGACGTCACCAAACGTCACTCGCTGAGCGCATTGCCTACATGGTATCAAGCTTGTATTTTTGTTACCTTGTTAAACGCGCAGCGCGCGCCTGCCCCCGTCTGATGCTTGTTATGGGGTTGTTGCGGATGCCCGCCGTGCATTTAGGTCATCTCTTTTCATGTCAATCGCTATACCTCCAGGATACAGAAGTTCAGCTCCTTGCTGTTGTCGATCGCACTCATTCGTGCTTGTACGCGCCCAGCATGGATGCCCGAGGTGCTCGTTGTGGGAAGCTGCCGAAACAGCGTGGTGTCCGCGGTGTCTGCCGGTAGTCGCATTTTGCCCCTAGATCAGCCATGTCGCCTCCCACCTCACTCCCTGACTGTGTTCATACTGACTAAGGGGCTTCTGCTCCTGTCCCTCTTCTGGAAAGTTGTTTGTGCGTGCGGTTTTGCGGGCTCCAAAGAGGGTCAGAGGGGGGCTCGGTTGGGCAGCTTTTGGACGAGTTCGGAGCGGTGGAGAGCTTTTGGGCGTGTCGATTCCGAGGAGGGCTGTTGTATGGCAATGCAGGCGGTTGAGAGATTTGGTATGTAGTCGCTGGAGATGCCCTGGCGCTGCTGAGACGGCCGCCGTGCTGTAGCAGTCCGCCGTCACCAAGGAATGGCGGGGCTGGACGCTGTCGCTTGGAGCTGCGGGCTGGCGAAACCTTACTGTGCGGCGGTGCCCGGACCACGGCCACCACCAACACAGTGTACCATGCTTCCAAAAATGTAGGAGCTGGCTATTGATGATGCCAGGATTCCATTCCGCGTACTCCGGTCACGATCGGACTCGTGGTTGTAGAGTTCTGAAGCTGCGAGGGTGGCCGTCTCGTCTTTGGCGTAAGTCAACACCAAAGGACTATCGCGAACTTCGCTTTGGCCAAGCCCCTCCACTACCCTCACCCCCACCACCACCACACCATACCACGTCGTAGACCTCTGAAATCAGGCTCATCTCGTAGAACGAGACTTTCTCATCCTCGTCGCATTCCTCCTGGAGTCGTAGCACCCGTTTTGGGCGGCGTGGTAGTGCCTCTCTCCTCGCAACTCCTGCAGCTCGCCCTTAACGCATGCCACCACATTCGTCTGCAGCGCCTTCATACTCCAGGAGAAGCTGAACCAGGGTCTTTGAACCCTCTGTGCTGAGTTTACCGACTGCCCTCGCATCGTCGTCGCCGCCGCAAGCTCCGACGTGTTGGCGGCTTCGCAGCTCCGCCAAAGGGCGGCATCATCCCCTCAACACCACTCAAACAAGGCGCGGATGAGTATCTCGGGCATCCAAGTAAGCATCTCCTGCATTTTGAAAGCCATTGACTTGACGGCGAGCGCGTGCTGACCTCCTGACCACAGGCGTCCTTGACTTCCGCAACCACGACAGCGGCAGCGATAGCGAGCTTTGCGCGCATTTGACGGCGCCGCAAAGGCTTCGCATATCTCAAGGTATGCTGAGCACCCCCATCGCCAACACCATCATAGCCGTTGACCGGTTGCTGACTTTGACCTTCTGCAGCACGTCCGACAATTTCCCCGCAATGCATGTCGAGACCTTTCGACTTTGAGGGGCAGCACCTGCCTTCCAGACTAAGCTGCAGGTGCTCAAGTCGCAATGTAAGTCTTGACCGTCATGCCTTCGCACCTTGAGTCGTGACTGACAGCATCTAAGCAGATCGGAACTCCTCGAAAGCCACAATGTCAATAGACTTGCGCAACACCACATCCTACCCCGCACATCAGCACGCTGCCAAATCCAACGATATCTCGCCGAAAACCCCTCATTCGATATGACTGCGGAGGATATACCACAATGCATGACGGCGGGCTTGTCATACAACATGTTCCTCATCGCATGTCTCGTCGACAGACACCATGAGAGTTGGGCATGCCTTGTCGCAAACATGGTCGACAACTTCGAGCAGGATGTGGGAAAGGAGGACCTGAATGCACATGGGCTTCTATGCGACAGCTGCAAGCAGGTTTCTTTTGACTCGGACTCATCGCCGGATACCATATCGCGAGAGGAGATATTGAGCGGCTGTCACCCTCTTGCTCAACGGCTCTCAACCCGCATCGCTAAGCGTCCATGTTCACTCGGGCTCCTCACAGAACCAGAGCCAAAGACGGAAGTTGGTAGGAGCTGTTGCCTCCTCTTCGGGTACCTCTGCGACATCTTCGGAGCCGTATGTCATACGAATGGGGCAGCAGTGTATACCCATGGACGTCGATGGATGAACATGAGCACGACGCTCTGCCGCCTAGGGGCATGCCAATACCTAGGCCTGGTGGCTACCAGTCTCATGGGGGTGTGGCTCACAATCCAGTGTGTCTCTTGGGTCCCTCTGCGATATCTTCGGAATCGCACGGCACACGAGGGGCATGATGGAGGAATGAGCCGTCGATCCAGACGTCTGAGAGACACCAGAAGGGAAGTATGGTCCATCTCTTAAGTCGACTCTAACGCAACATCTCCTACGCAGAACGCACTCCAAAATTCCATCTCTTTCGACCCCGTACCTCATCACTCGTCATACGGTCTTGCGTTCCATTGCGTGTCGACTTTCGAGCTTCAGATCATATTCCCGTGGGATCTCTCGCTCTCATCATATCTCTTCCAACACATTCCACAGTATTGCTTTGGCTTTCCTCAGCAAGGTCATGTACCGGTTGGCTTCGACAGCAGCAGAGGAAAAGGTCAGTGGCCATAGGGATCTCATTGGCGTGTTGGTGCGCATCAATGCTGAGATCTGTGTCTGGCGCGGCGCGTGTAGACTGCTGCCCTGTCTGAACCCCATGAAACGTCGGCTGTTGGGTTATCGCATTACTGATGGTCTCGTGGCGGTCGAGAGATGATGGAGTTTGAGAACTCACACCCAAGCTGTGCTGGCGGCTTTGGCTGGCGATGCCTTTTGAACGCCAAATGCGTTCGGTCTTTGATGACCACGGCTCTGCTTCCATGCACTAAAGCGAGCTTCGAATTCGTGAGGAACCTTTCGATATCCTGTTCGACTGGATGCACTTCGACCGTGGCATTGGTACTGGTCGTCCTTGGTGAGGCGCCGGCACCATGCCGACTGACATTATCCATATTCCACGCATCGCACCCTTCCATCCCGGCGCGCCGGTCGTCCTCGATGAGGCGCCGGTGCTTCTGCATCGATTTCGACTTCGTCGCTCTCAGATGCGGTAAGGCCCTGACTTTGCGGCGCTCAGCTCATGGGAGTATCGACTCCGAGCTTTTGATCATTCGATTTGTTCGACCCCCTCAATCTTCGACTAACACCAATCGCGACACATCGTCGCCTTTGGAAGACAGCACTAATCTCGTAGCCTCACACAATAGATATCATCAAAAAGCAATGCTGAGCGCTTGCTGATGGTACCCTTCCGGCGTCAACCTGGTAAGTTTGGTGTCCTGGGCTATGAACCCTGATTGACTCTCTGCAGGCACCATCAACCTGAAAAGCAATGCTGAACGCTTGCGGATGATTTCCGTTTGGTGTCGACCTCGTAAGATCGGCGTCCTTGGTATTTATATGAACTTCAGCTGACGGCTCTGCAGGTACCATCAAAAACAGCTCAACCACATGCCTCGTCGAAGGCAGGGTTGTATCGCTAACATCTTCTTGCCCCTTCTTCCCTCTCTCTTTCTTTCGATCTGCATCGTGGAGCCTGCCAGTTCTCGACTCGCGGTCTCCGTGTGACCCTCCTGTTCCCCAATCACCGTTTCTTTGGCCTCCCATGGAGGTTCGAGTATTATTTCGCGCTGCATCTTCGTCCTGGCCAACTCCAATGGAGGTTCGAGTATTGTTGCACATCCCCCATACATCGCTCTTCTTCCCCGCCACTTCGGACTTTTGGAATTCCTGTAGGAACATTTCGGAGTTCTTGCATCAGTGCCGTTGGTGTTTCGGTCGCACACGATCGCACGCATGGACCAGCGCCGTCAAATTGGCCATCACATCGTTCCTCGAGACGCCTGTGCGTTGTGAAACATGGGCGCTGTTGCCTCCAATCATCAGAAATCGACGACCTCGTACGCCGCCCACATTATCGAAATGTAGCGTCTTCACGACGGTCTCTGCGACAGTCTCCGCGACAGTCACTGACGATTGATCGGACTTTACCATCGCCACGCCTGTAAGTGCCGTTCCACCCAACAAGACGCAGCGGAAAGTACAACATGACATTGCACAGTTTCCGTCTCCTCATTCCCTGTCATCACCCACAGGATGCTACCTCGATCTCCCGAAAGTCGGAAAAAGTAGTGGGGTGGTTCTCCCAAACACCACTGCCAGTGTGATTACCAGTCGATTTCCAAAGTTGGGCGTGTCAAAGTACTCGCCAGCAAACCGCCAACTTCGTCGTTCAAAGTATGGCAGCTTTTGCAAGATGTTGAATTACATGCAACGCCGCGATCGACATCCAATTCGTCTATCATCGTTCTTCGACAAATGTTAGTCTGGGTTGAGACTCTGGTGCCTGCACCGAGCTCACATCGGAAAGCTCGCGCATGCCAACAAGTTCAAAACAAAGTCGGTGCTGGTACCATACTCTTGAAGTCTGGGGAAACGTTTGGGTTGTGATAGTTTGGATGCACATGGGCTTTCATGCTACAGTTGCATCCATGTTTGATCTGCTTAAGCGTGGTTTCTCTTGGCTCAGGAGACATCGGTGGGCGACAAAACATCCGAGGAGCCAATTTTATGTCGATTCAAGTTCAGCATTGGTCTCCACGACATCCATCTCAGAGATTACAGTCATTCGCGTCGCTTGAGATGCTGTTCGGTACATGGCGGGCCCTTGGCCAGTCGGCAACGAGCATGTTTGTCATCCGGTTTGGATCTTTCGGCAAACGAAGAACAGTTGCCGGGGTCTCATTCAACAGTATCCATTTTATACTCTGGACTTGGCTTGCAGACTTCCTGGCATTTGATAGTGCTTTCCCCAGCGTCTCCGGAGACGACCGAATAGTTTCGCAATTTCGGTAGTAGATGAGGACAATGACTTGGACCCTGGCGGCCATCACAGAGCAGTTGCCTGCCATTGGTGCCATCAGCACTTCGTCGTCGATAATCGGATCCAGTGCCAGGGCATAGCCAATCGAGTGTTGAATACCGTCCTTCCCAACGAGAGAGGTGTCCAGGAGGCATATCAGTTGACGCAAGGCTATTCAGAGTCTGTGTCTGTTCAAGATCTTCAGGATGGGCACGGCCAACAGGAGGCGACGAGACGCTTGGCTTCCCTCCTCGCTGTTGGTCATGGCAATGGCATGCAACTCAGAAGACGTCTCCTCCCTGGTGTTGAGAGCATTCTAGAGACAATCCTGGGGTTTCGAAGATTCATTCCGACGTGTGCATGGGCTGAGATCAGACGCATAGCAGGTCGATTCCAGCATCCATCTTGAGAGGATGGTCGGCGCATCCAGGTGTTATACTTGGCCTTCACGAAAATTTGTATTATCCGGGAGACAATCTAGTCGACACACGGCTATCCAGAGCTTATGAATGCTTAAGACCTCATCTATTTCGATCGAAGTCGCCCGTTATGATGGCGGAGAGGTGACACGGTGGCAGTTGTTTGAGTTTTCGCCTCTTCATCGCCTGCTTTGCCAGACTCGCTCTCGTTGTCATCAGAAACAGCATGTACGGCGAGCCAAATCCTCTCTCGGTATTGATAGCGTTCAGGAACAATCCTGGGTTGAAAAGAAAGAGGCCAGATTTGGATCCGGCCTGAGATCGTGCGTCGCATTAGGTCGCTGCCGAAGTCCACGTTGAGAGGACAGGTTCGTGAGTTCGACATCAAGGGATGCAGTCGTTCAATGCTGAGAGACTGACAAGGTTGTTATGTTGCAAAGCGAAGGAGCTTCCTCGGCTTACATGGGTTCGCTGGCTGGCAAGCAACGCAAGTGCTATTGTCCATGCTGTGGCCAGGCAAGTTCTCTCGGGTGATGAGATCGCGTGGCGAAAGTCATGGCGTCTCGAGCGGCGGATCGTTCTGAGCTGGTGAGGTTGAAGCCGTCTCGACGCTGCTAGATTACTGGTTGGTGGTTCAAATCCTGGGTCGCATCGGCCTTGCCATCTTGATGCGTGAGGCATTGCGCCAGGGTACACGGACACAGGCAGACAAGTTCAGCTACAGCTGCCCGCTGTATTTGAGGTGACGTAAGGCGAGCATCGTGCTGCTTCACTCAACAAGTGGACCCTGTTATCGCATGCAGTCGAAGGCGATCAACATCTCCTGTGCGCTGTCGAACCCTGCCCGGGTACCATTCAAGATGTGACTGCAAGCAAAGAGACCTGGGAATCGCGTTGTGTTGGATCTCTTGTTGCCGCGTGTCATCTCCGGGACTGAAAGTATGGAACATGCCATGATGCTGCCGACTCCACGAAGCTATTCAAGACAGCTTCAAAACACCTATCCTTGAAGATTAATACAGTATCTCGGGCCAAGAGATGGCATGGAGACGATGCCATGTTGTTGCACCCCAGGATGAGTTTGTCAATTCCCCGGGTTTGTTGCGAGAATATTGTGGTTTGTAGTTGCCAAAGTCAGGGCCCGACAACCCAGATAATGTACAGCATTGTCGCGCACGCAAAGTTTGCATGCCGGCTTCAGCTTGGGGCAATCTCAAAACACTGGAGCTTGTCATGGGCGCTGGTTTCGTTGGCTGCTGTATACAGTCTTGGATCTCCTTGGACCAGTAATCCGGGAGACGCGCTATGCCGCTCGCAGACAGGCAGCACTGATAACAGCTTCGAGCCAAGTGTTGCGATCCAGTCGAGTTTTCGTGGTTCATGCGGGGGTGCTCTTATCAACATGCTGTCAAGTCGCCTTACTTGATGGTGTTGGTTTCGCAGTTCGTGAATTTCCAATGTAAAACGGCGAACGTGCCGAGAGTCACGAGTCTTGTCTCGGGATCGACAGCGGAAACATGTCCTTAGCGCCGGCATCCACATGTACGTGTCGATGTTCATCATCGACGGGCTCTCTGCCGAGTGCTCAGCCAAGAGGAAATATAGGCTTCGGCCAAGTCGGAAGTGAGCCATCCTTGAGGTTCTCATCAGCGAATTTGGTCTGGTCCAAATCCGCTCTCCATTTTCACCTGCCTGCAGAGCGCATCCGCGGCAGTGAAATCGTGTGGCCCGTCTTCCACAGGTGTTCTTCGTTACTCGCAGTCGTGCACGACGAGCTCGCCCGCAACAGACGAGATAGAACTGTCGAAGTTGGTTGGTTTCGGCTCCTTGGCACCATGATTTTTGAGGCGACAGAAAGTTCCGGGGTGATGTTGGGTCCAAACGTTGCACAGTCGCAGCAGTTTTCTTGTCACATTCCGCCGATGAAGACACCGAGGAAGGCGTAACCCGAAGTTCTGCTTTGGCGGTTTGCCATCATGCCGTCCGTACATTGTCACCAAGCTCGTGTCGATCCCTTGTCCTGGTATCAGGCTTAGGTTTTGAGGGATGTCTTGTATCGCACGAGGCTCGCCTGATGGCATGCCACATGTCGGTGGACACTACCATGGCACGCTGCTTGCTGACGTTGAGATTCGCACGTTCGATCTGCTCGGGCCTATAGTCAGGGCTTGCGTATTGGGAGTTTCGCCAGATGCTGCAAAACTTTTAAACTCGTCAGTGTTGCTCAAGTACCGGCCCCGAAAGTATGGAAACGTACCTCTCACTGCAAAAGTAAAGTTGCATCTTGCAATGATCTGGAAAGATTGTCGTTTAGAAACGCCCATTCAAATTCCAAGATCACAGCTCGCGGTGTCCTGGCCGCCTGCTGTTCCTTTGTGGAGAGAGCCGATTTGGTCTCGAGAAGCCATGTCTTCCCAGCACCTTGTCGGCAGTACGAAGCGGTATTCCTGTCAGTTTCCAGGAAGATAAGGGCGTGGCTTGTCTTAGACGCGAGCTTAACTCATCGTCAAACAATCTATCCCTGCCTTGATTGGTCCCGGATGCCACAACCCGCGATGTGTTTGCCGCTGGGGGCAGCTTTCACAACTTGGCTGTAGGCTGTCTTGGGACTCCGTTGGGCTATCATACTGTGCCAAATCTGGTTTCAACACGAGCTTCAGGCTCTCAGTGTCGACATGAAACTTTTCTGGCTTAGTAGTAGAGGTAGTGGTGTCTGTATAGCATTCTGGCTCTGAGTCGTCGTTCATGGGTCTCACGCCTTGAGACTGAGCAGGCGTGTCGTTGCCCGACTCAAGCAGCGTGAAGGACTTGTGGCTGAGATAAGCTTCTGTTATACCCTGTTGCTTTCGAATCTCCCGAGCCCAAGAGAGACAAGGTTGGTACAACGCGTATCCCACCAGCGGCGACACTTGGCACTTGTCGGTCCTCCTACCCACGTTTTTTTTAGAGAAGTGTTGGCCGAGGGTGACCGAGGTTGCGGGTTGATTGGCCATTGCGCAAAGAGATTGACGGTCGCTCAGTGCAGTGAAAGGTGGTTTAAGTTCATGCGCTGTCGCTCTCAGCCCCTCAGAATATGATGCCGCTACCGTATCGGCGCGGCGTAATCTTTGGGATTTTCTGAGGATGTTCATTGCTGACTTGTCTCGAGATGTTGGTTGAGTGATCCGGAGACTTAGGTCGCGAGTCGACTGAGCATTGTACAACAAGTTCGTCGGTCGCTGGGGGCGATGAAAGGTGGCTCAATTCGTGCGCCATCATTCCTCATTCTTTCAAAGCATGGTATCGCTGCCATCAAAGCCCTGCAAATTCGTTAGGTCTGTTTGAGGATGTTCACTGTTGACTTCTCTTACCTTCCTGAGCCTGCACTGCCGATTACTTGGGACTGAGACTCGAAGCTGGGCTTGAGTCTGTTGCGCAGAGCGGCACAGCTGTCTCAATCCAGTTTTGTCAACACAAGCCTGATAATATCCATAGTGTAGTGTATCACTGCGCTGGCCTTGTTTTCTTCCAAGGTCAAGGTCTGGCGTGAGTCCTGCCTTTGATTGCCGCGATCGTAGTGGGGGCGATGAACACTCTGAGCGAGGTAAAGTAAGACTGCTATGTTGCGCGATACTTATTACGGCGTTCTGTGAAAGCAAGCGGCCACTGGTCCGCTGAGTGCAGAGTAAGCAAGTTGTGTTGTCCCCGACGACGGCGCTTTGAGCTCGTTGTCAGGCTCAAAGGAGAGGTGTTGAGACTGCTTCCAATAACTCATGTCGTTTGCTGCGTATTGCTGCTTCTTTGGCTGTCTCGGGCGCGCCGCTGGGGTCAGTGGTCAAGGTGAGAGACTTACCCGCAAAGTTGACATCTGCGCCTCAAAGGTAGCAGATCCGGCGACGACGTCTTACAGCAAAGGCGCTCAATGTGACAACGCTTCCTGCAATATCACAAGTCACCCGGCGTGATCGAAGAGGAGAAGGCCCGGTGGCTGCGCTGCGGCGATCCGCTCGACGGTACGAAGGAGGACGAGGTTTGCGGCGGCCAAATACCCCACCTCTTTCAGCACTCTAATCCAGTCTCTTACGGCGCTGACCTCGGTCTTGCTTCTTTGTGTGTCCATTGTCTCCTCCAAAATATGTTCGTCAGCCGCTCCAAGCCCGAAGGCGAGCCCTACTCTGGCTACCCCAAGTCAAAGTTATGTATGTGTATTCTGATCCAGCGAATTGCTGACCTCCTTCCCACTTTACTTGTGTATTATATGATCGAGATCTCGGCGCGAGGGGACGTTTACGAATTTCGGGGTGGTGGGGCGTAGTCGGTGTTGACGAAAAGGTTTAAGTTCAAGATTGGAGTTGGCGGGGTTTGATGTTGACAGTCGCAATATGCGGACCTCCGCGAACATCAAAGAAGTGGTGAGATTTTATTACCCAAGCTTGCGTAAGCTTTTCTGTGAAGGATTAAGACTGCTTCGACTATGGCAACGTTCGGTTACATGTCTACAGTCATTGCTGTCGGCGCAATGTTCACGTCGTCTTACTGAGTAAACTGAGCGGGCTTTGTTGCTGCGGTCATCACATGGTCTTTGTAGCACTACAAGATTGGATCTTCTGCATAGGCGGGATAGTCTGTCAGCCTTATTCACGAGATCGGTCCTCAGTGCTGGCCTGGTTTGAGAAGTCTCGCGTCCACAGTCGAGTAGCCGATTAGCAGCAAAGCCAGCGCGCAGCCGGCACTGCAATTCTACAAGAGCGCTGAGACTTGTGGAAATGATCGACTACTTTTCGTTCGTTTCATCGCCAGCATTGAGGATTCCCATCTCTGGGAGAGAAGGGCCGTTAGCAAGACCCGGTACAGTATCCCGCCGAGGACTGAGACGAGCAGTCTCGGCAACAACGATGAAATGAAGAACTCTGAGTGCTCCTCGAGTGATAGAATCCCGGCGACTATGATTCGGGAGCATTCCATCAAGGTATTCTGTGAATCAGGATTGTGTTGAGAAGCCCCCAAGCAATCACTTAGCCGCTGCTCCAGCCGCAGAATATGTTTCTCGATAACTTTATGTGCGTCTCTGTTCAATTTGGAGTGTAACTGTGATCAAATAACGTCTGAGCCTCGCCTAGAGGCTGGGAACTGCACTCTGCGGGTGCAAAGTCCAGATCTTTGCGTGTAGTTTTCTTTCTATCTCAACGGGCGCGCTCCTACCAGATTTTGAAGAGACGGGAGACCACTCAAATAGTCACGATACCACTCACTGTATATTCTTTGAACAGGAACTTCAGTATGCAGTTACGTAGGCCTGTGTGTGGGCAAGTCACTACGCGTGTGATGGAGGTAGTGGGGCACAAGCAAGTCTTAAACCATTGATACAGCGATACAGCCTCTCATCACGCGACAGGTAGACTGAGCAAAGCATCACATGAGAAAGAACAGGGAGGATTGTGGAACAATGTAACAATACGTTGATGATGTGTCGCGCAAAGAAGGTGACAGCGCAGTACAGTTTTCCAGTTCCAAGCCAACCAATCCGGCTGACGTATAATTCTCCAGCTCCACCCCAGGCAAAGATCAACAGACTGCGATGTGTCAGTAAGATACTGTGAAAGAGGGGTGAGAAGACATACCAGTGGTGAGCGGCAGAGATGCGGGCTCGTTGAGTAGAGCTTGATAGTCGCATGTGAGCCAGTCTGGAAGGTTTGATGGTAACAAGACCTTAGCTGTCGGCACGTCAGTCATGGAAGAGGAGGAAATGACGCCGCAGTGAGAACTTACAGCGGGCTTTGTGAGCTTGCTCTCGGCATCTGTGGTCTTGAAGATGTTGCGGTGGGGGCGAAGGCGTAGTTGAGCCCGGGGTATCGTGCTTCGATGGTGTCGATTGGTAGGTCAGTGTAGATTGTCGTACACCGACCCACCAAACCATCTCCTAAGAGCCAACCACCACAAGACTACCAGATAGGACATCAGGATGGTCTTGTGGTGGTTGGCTCTCTCGGATAATACTTGCTCCTAGCTGCATGGCACTGAGGCCGGCGAGGAGGTGGTGCCGGGCGTGGTGAATATTGAATGGGCGAGGGAAAAAAGAGTTACTGAAGCAGGAGAGGGGTAGTATATATACTTAGAGGGGCAGCACGCTACGGCGGCCGGCGCTCTTGCTCCGGAAGCACGTGATCGACGCTCGGTCATGCGGACGGTCATGTCGCAGTGAGCAGATAAGGTACATGGGTGTTGTTGCTCAGGAAACGTAGGTGACTGCGAGAAAAAGCTGCTGTTTGTAACGACAGTGACTCAAAGACAGAGATGAGGCAGTGGAGACAACAGAATAGCTGTGAGTGGGAGAACAGCTTGGAATGCCGCCAGAGCAAAAAGGATGTTTTGCATCACATTCTCATGTTCGAGGCATGCGGGACCTTGATTCCAGTGAGATACCAGTGTAACGGTGTTTGGAAACCATCATGGAGCCGGTATTTTCCTCCCATGCATGTCGCCACGATCACGCAGAGCGTCTCTCAGATGTATATCAACCTGCTCAATCGCTATTTTTGGTTCTTTTCTTAGCTTCGTGGTTTCATATGACAAGCTGGGCAAAAGGTACATGACTGTGGCTGGCTTGAAGTTGCAGCAAAAGCAAAAAGACGCTAGCTGCTTGATGCTGGAGACTTTGAGCCTCAGTACCAAGCAGCTAGGATGAGCTGACCGAGATTCGAACTCAGCTTACTTCAGCCAAAGCTAGAGCGTGTTACCACTACACTACCAACCCTACATTTCTTTTGATGAAAGCTAGCTGAGTTTTCTAGTAGATATATGCAGTCGGGATATATCTTAGTCCACGCAGGAGTAAGAGTGACCTTTGATCAAAGTTTGGACACTGAGCGTACGGAATCTTTCCAAGTTTGAGCAAAAGTAGAAACGATTAGCGCCACGGTTGTCACACAGAAAGCATATTTTGACGATGAAACCTTGGTATGAGTCTATTATAGCAGTAGAATCTCTGGCTTAGGTACCATATTATCACTTGCCAAGTTTGAAGTCACTGCATTATAGAATGTCATACTCGTGTATCATGAGTGCATTTAGTATCTAGCAAGTACGGCCTGTCAATTGCAGACCTGCTCAAATGCCCTGAAAGGCTCTGCGCTACCACAAAGATGCTTCATCCAACCACGCCAAAACTCCTGAGACGACTCATCGCCCATTCCACCACATCGAAGCGCTTGAGACGACCCTAGACGACTTCAGGATAGCCTTTCAGCTCTCCTCCAAGCTCCTCAGGAAGAAGCTCTGGGCGCAAGGTAGAGCGACCCCAGTCCCAAGGGCGACCAAGCTGCTCGCGCTTCACCATGCCAGCAAGAACCTCTTCAAGGCTGAGGTTGGGGTCCATCAGCAAAGGTCGTGTAAGCTGAGGCTCCTTGCGCTTGTACGTGTCGATGCCTGCAATCTCGACGTGCGCCTTGGTTACCTGGTCGAACTCGTCACTGCCGCAAGTGAGGGCGTTGTGCATATCGAGGGCGTCCTTGAAGTGAGGAAGGACCTGGTTGTAGTTCTCCCAGTGCTCTTGCGTCATCGGGATCGACACGCTGATGATGACCTCAGGGATGACCTCGTCGCGGTCCAGGACGGTCTCGAATGCCCGCGGCATCTTCTCCTGCAGCCACTCGCCTAGAAGCTTCAGAGCCTCAGATGAGCCAGCGTTGTCGGCACAGGCTTTGCGAATCAGTTGGAGCGGTCCGAGGAAGAGCTGACGAGGAGACGAGCCCTTTGGTAGTGTCGCAGGAATCTTCTCGGCAACAAAAGCAGCGCGATCCTTGTTCTTTTTGCGAACGGCTGCGGGAGACATCTGGCCGAAGGAGAGGGCGGAGCTGGCAGCAGGATGGTGAAGAATAGTGCCATTGGAGTTGACACTTCCCTCAGACTGCGCATCGTCCTCGGTGACAGCACGCGACCCCTGGGCCATACATGGCCTCGAACTCCGCAATGGTGGTGGAGCTGGCTTGCAGGCGCGGGTTGCCCGGGGTCTTGCCGCCGCTGTCGAAGGGGCTGATGTACGACCCCTTCACGAGGCCAATCCTGGGCGCGTACCTGGACGCCATGTCGCCGCCAGGAGGAGAGAAGCCAGAGGGGAGGACGGAGAAGCCGGCACCGTCGGCAGGCACGGTGGTGCGAGGAGGGGGAGGAGGAGGGGCTGCGCTTGGAGGTAGGCCTCGCGCAGACGCAAGGCGATCCCCAAAGCCGGAGGGGGGGCCGCGGTGGTATACGCGCGGCTCTTGACGAGGAGTTGCCTCAGGCGAAGGCGAAGACTTGCCCAAGGCAGAGGTCTTTGGGGAGGGAGAGGGGGACATCGCGAGGCAATGCGGGGGCGTTGGGGGAAGAGAAAAGGGGAACTCCGGTTGAGGAGTTAGGAGCTGGTGGTCAAGAAAAGTCCAAGGAGCTGGTCGAAAACTCTTTTTTATATCTTGCGGGAGCTAAGCGGCAAGCCACGTGACCTGGGCTGAAAAGATCCCGCAGTGCAAACAAAGAGTCTCTCACTCCTTCTTGGATGATGACGCGTTGTCGGTCAAGAGATCAACCGCGCGGAAACATGCAGTCTTACACTTTGCAGTGAATCAGAGCAAACGGGAAGAGCTGCAGCTGAGTCGCCCGCATGCTGATTCACTCACACTCTGAGAGTAGAGCACAAGGTGATAGTACTAGCGTGGATCTTGTGGCATTGCTTGAAGACGCTTCCGTGTCTGCTGTCTTTTATTCTTTGGCAACCTCATACCAAACTGCCTCTACCATATTCAGCCAAAGTGACTTCGCAGCAACCGCAGCAATACCAAAATGACGTTGTACTTCCGGCGCGTCAAGTTGCGCAACCCATTCAAACCCTCTCACAAGGCATACTTTGAGATTGTTCTGGGCGCAGAGGCCGAGAGAAAAAAGAAGGCGGAGAGAGCTGCCAAGAAGGCAGAGATCAAGCGTGTAACGACATAGCTTCTGGGATGAATTGGTCTTGAAACCACTAACGCTTTTCAGCGAGAAAGTCTTGTTAGGCTTGAAGGCCGAGAAAGGGTTTGGACGAGGGCAGTTCATTGGGTACGAGGCCTTCGGCATCACAGTCTCCTGCGTCCAATGATTGAACCCTCTATCAAAGCAGAGGGTGAGGCTGGCATAGACGGCGATGAAGATGAAGTGATCAGGGACGAGGAAGGAGAGCAGAGCGAGGAGATCTGGGAGGGAGACTGGACGTCGATTTTCGAGTACTATGAGTAGACGAGAAGAGACTCCGCGTGTGAATAACAGCATATGAAACCTTGAAAGTACTGCGTATATTCCTCAACACGGTGAGACACAAACAAGATGATACCCAGAATGACCACAAGGTTATCCAAACTCTACTGCACATGATGTACGTACGTTTCCAATGACATATCCCATGTGCTTTCCAAGCACCCCCCAGCCCAGAGCATCATGTTTGTTGAGAATGATGGCAGTGCTGCCAGCACTATGCTTGTTGAAGATGATGGTAGCGCTCCCACATGTCGCGCAGGGATTTGGTGTCTTTACGCTGTAATTGGGAGTTCGAAACCCCTGCGCAACGGTTGGCTGAATTATGTATGCAGAAGAACCTGCGGTATCAATCAGCGATGATGATGAGCCAAGGAGAAGGTCCGAATCTCACACCCGGCTTAAAATGCGCCGCTATGCGAGCGTGAAGGTCAAGTGGGTCGGCAAGTCTGTGCAAGTTAGTAAAGTTTGGGAGTGCCTGAGGTGAGCTGACTTACGTTGATGACTGCCTCGACTGCCCTTTTTGACACCGGCGTCTGACTTATTGGTTTTGGAGTCGTGGTCTGGGAACTTGCATTTCCCCAATTGTTGAGGGCTGACCTCTAATCGAATATGTCATCTGATTTGCTACATGCGTGTCAGCTATGTACACACAATGGCTTCCCCAACATGAACTCACATTGAACATGGTGGAGACGGTCGGAGCGGTATGTGGTGGTGAGATGTGGAAGCGGGGCGGCCGGGGTGGGAAGTTACCCTTACGGCGTTGCGCTAGTCCACATCTGTAAGCAAAGCAATCGCAGGAACCTCAGAGGACAGTCGCGTGTGGGGATATCGCGCCGATAACTCCCAAGCTTCTATAGCACCATCCATAGAGTTCGTGTTGGATCGTAAAGCTGCGCTCAGGACTTGCAAGTCCAGCTGTGACAGAAGCTTCGCGTCCTTACTTCAACTTTGGACAGGCGCTTCTGTCTCATAATCTCTCTGCCCTCTAGTCTGAAGGCAGCGGAAGACTGCAATGAAGAGATATGGTTGAAGAGACACTGGGGCAACGAAGATCGCAGATCCGTTACACCACGCAGGGTCGATGATAGTCAAGTAATAGTTGTGCATAGCAAAGCTTTGATATGATATAACGTTGCCACGAATGACAGACTGCTATGGATTTTTCCTCATCATACTCGAACCCTTGATCCAACCTGTTATGAAATACGGTACTTCATATGATAAATTTTACGGCCGGGATTTTCGCTGGTGTAGCAATCACGTCAATCTGGGATCATTCGGAGTTTGGGAAAGCGACGTTTAGAGACTGACCATGGCTAAAAGCTTTACGATAGAATTGATTCTTTGTAACAATCAGCACTCGCTGGCAGAAATTGTTCAGAGTGAGCGCGTTTGCGCTTCGATTGTATTGAAGAGTGACGAGCTACTGGGTTAGAAGACGCAGTAAGGTCCCGGCGGGAGGGTGTAGAAAACCGGGCAGTGTGATCATTGGCCATCAAAGAACTGCTGGTATCTTGGGGCAGACTGGGTCTAGTATTGGAATATACTAATGTAATTTGATTGTAATTCCATCTTTGGTGGCCGAAATCTTGCGCCTGTTCTCAGATACATGTTGCACTATGGCGTTCTGCGCGGCTGAGATCCGATTAGAATCACCTCTTGACTGCGACATAGGCACCAATTGTGACAGGGCTTGCGCGTGTTGGCTCCAAAGCTGCTGCGCATCGTAGAAGTAAGTCTGAGCTATATTTGAAGCATATCGCACAGCGTGCATTTCAGAATCATGAATAGCTTCCTTATAACCAGTAGGCATTGCCTGAGGTACCTGTGGGTGCGCCACTGGGGAATCGAGTTGAAGTGGCGGGAGCTGCATCTGTACTGTTGGACTTAGATAAAGTTAAAAAAACTGGCGGATCTGGCTAATTGGATTCCCTCGGCCATGAGCTTAGAAAGGCGTACTGAGGGGGTTTGATCAAACGCTGAGACAGATCATCAGTCTTTACAAAGTTCCTCGTATGGTAGAGAGTTACATTCATTACGTCATGCCGCACAGCTATCGCCGCCTTTCTCATGTTCGCAAAGTGTGTCTTTGCGCTCGCAATGAGATCAGGAGTGAGCTGCTTCTCACGGTTTGCCGGTACACCTGTATCGAAAGTAGAACACAGTCCACCAAGGACATGACTTGAGTGCGGAAATCCTTGCCACTCATCTGGGAGCGGTAATCAGGCCAGGCCATGTCCAAGTCTGCATGCGTGTTGTAGAAGAACTCCAGGTCCGCCTGCAATGTAGCGTATGCCGATGCCTCCGGTAGCCTGATGACTAGGCGCGGGCGGACTGCCTCGTTTTTCATGAATGAAAAAGTACTGCTCCATGTGGACTTTGGAGTAGTCATAGGCAGTCAGACGAAGGAGAGGAACTTCAATTTCAATAATGACATGCGAGGATCTCAGGCGCGACCTGTGAAAGTGGGACCAGCTGGCTTCCTGTCTCGCGGCCAGTTTGTCTGGCTGCCGCTACGGTCCTCGTGGCGCGCCCACCTTTAGGACGAAGTGACGAGCCCTCTTGCCATCCATGCAAAGCCATTACACCGCGCGAAGCCGTTGGGCGAGACTCACACCCTGAAAAACTTGTTGAGGGCTTTGCAATACTGTGGTATGCTTGTACTTCCGATACTGGTGCTCTTCGCGGATTGGATCAGATGTAAACACCATACGGCGCTCATAATTATTCTCAAACATCGGTCATCCTCGGTAACAACCGCGTTGGAGCTGTGATAGTCCATTACCATAATTTCATGCCAGTATGGACACAAATAGAAGGGTCGCGACGGTGAGACGCGGATTTGCCGCTGCTGTTCAGACTCAATACAAGCTATCCAGTGGACAAGCAGGGCACATATAAGCTCACACAGCGCAAAGGAACGGCGACGCAATTAAAAGCGGATAGTATTTACGTTATACATTGAAAAGTCACAATGGCATAGTAAAAGCAGGTAAACACGAGACACTGCAATGAAATAACGGTTGCGGGAAATGTCGTCCACACATTTCCACCTAGCTATGGGTATGAAGCTACATGGCTGGAGTGCGGACTTTTGCTCAATTCAAGCAGGCTGATCAATGACCAAAGCTGATGGGACGCAGCAAGATCATTGGGCCTGTTACCTTCTTGCATGGAAAGAGAAGGTAAGATTGACGGCGGGCGGAGGCTTATAAGGACAGAAAAGGCTTGGCCCGTTAGCGCTCACGTGATCACGTCAGTGTAGCTGTGTAGGGTGGGTGACCAGAATCTGTGGCGAAGTTGACCGTGCGGTGACCGTGCAGTAGATACAGAGGGCAGCGCCAAGACAGGACTTGTGGCTGGTGATTGTAGTCTCACTTGATGTCGATGTCGGGGTGAAGCCGTTTCTGGTCAGTGTATATAAGAGCTGCTTCGTGCCACCTCTCTTACACTCTTCAAGCTCATCATACTCTCACGCAACTCCTGGCTTCGCTAGCCATCACCACCACCACCCAAGACCATCCTCAACAACCATGTCGAACAACAACCACCTCCGCTCCGACCCCGTCATCCCGGTCCTTGTGCCTTGGCTGCGCGGTCAGCCATCCCGCCGCCCGTACGTCGTCATGCGGCGTGCGGAAGAGCACCATCGCGAACTCCTGGTTTTCCTCCAGGACATGGCCACGAAGGCCAAAGAGGCCAACATGACCGCGCCAACGGCCTGCCATGCTGGGTTCGCCCACAACAAGGTCATGATCGTGGCCAGCTCGGTGGCAGAGCTCGAGGCGGTCAGGGACGAGGCCCATCAAGGCCGACATTGCACTGCGCCTGTAGTTCCTGAAGGGCGAACTTGCGAAGACTCGGGACATGCTTAAGATGTGAGCAGCTTGGGTAGGTGGCCATGAATTGATCTTGAGCGCGATGTTTTGCTGACTTCATCAGCAGCCTTTTGTGCTGGAGCGGTGATACCGTAGAGTGCGCCACTCGAGAGCAGGCACAGAATGTCGGTGCGACGCTCAGCAATAGACCTTGGCTGGAGGAGTTCGATACCATGGGGCCGGCGTTGGTGGCTTCGTAATTTTTGCTTCCACTCTCCTCTTCTTCTCCGCGCCATTCGCTGCCAACGAAAATTCATGTAGATTTCTCGATAGCGAGAATTGACGCGCCTCGTGCGCCCTGACATCCTGCAATATTGTCTGCTTGCTTCTTATGACAATACTAAAAGTGCCTGCACTCAGCTTACAATGCTCGTTATCTCCAGCAAGATCATCCCGAGCTTAGTCTCAATTAGTCTGGTGGTCACCACAGAAACTTAGGCGGCTACTGACAGTACCCCGTCCGTGAATGTCCGTCACACTCGCGGCCGCTCGCACTCAACTTAGTTAGCTCCCGACTCATCCTTTGACGATAAAGATCACCCCACCGAGCGCGCAACACATCTTGACCTTACAGTTCCCTCAACCACGAATGTCAACCACGGCTTCGACATCATGAACCAAGATCAAGTCAACCGGCTCTTTGGCGCGATATCAGAGCTCAACACAAGGGTTGCTGCTATCAGGGCCGATATCAACAACCGCTTCAACACCCAGGAGCAGCGCCTGACCTCTCTGCAAAACCGCATGAGAGTCCTCGAGGATACTGCCACCCGACTTGGTGGCCAGCCTGCCGCTGCTCGTGCTCCCCATGGTCGAGATTCCGCCATTGCCAACCAGGGCCACGGTCTTGCTCCCCATCCTGGTCGCGACGCCTATTCCGGACAGCAGGGTCAGCCCTTAGCAGACCCGCAGAACACACCTAGGGTCGTCGGCAGCGGAGAGAACGCGGGCTTCCTTCCCTTCGCCATCGAGCTCATTGAGAGGAAGCGCCAGCGCAAGCCGCCTGGTGACAACCGCACCTGGTGAGTATATGTTGGTGAGCATTCCAGATCTCCTTATAATGATGTTCCCTAGTTATCACTGTCCTAAAGAGACTTTCTCCTTGGAGTGTTTCCGCGAGGACCACTTCCGTTGGTGTCGCAAGCATCAGCGACCCATTATTGCGGATCATGAGCTTTGTGGCCGGGACTACAAGGACTGCTTGCATGTCAAGTGGGGTAAGTTCAATACACTCGTACCTCAAACCAGCGATTTCTGACAAGTGGCAGAGGTGCACCCCCAGTGGGCGCTAATCGTGGAAATGTCCTTCACCGCTGGCCTGGGCAGCCAGGGCGTCCAGAACCTCCGCGAGAAGCTTTTCCCTCGTGAGCACTTTCCCGAGAAATACAACAACGACGGCACCTTCAGAGGCTAGGGCTAGACGTGTTCAAGCGAAGCTGGGTGGATACTAAAGAACTCACGAGGAGGTATGGCAGCTACATGCGTCTGAGACAATTCAAATGGATAAAATACGACAATGGAATACCATGATAAGCTGTGGTAACTGAAATCATTCGTGATGTTTGTCAAAAATGTGTCTATGGAAGGGAAGTGACGTCTTGTCAAGATGTGGCCTGTGCTCGTTCGCGCCTCCTTCCTTTCCAGAAGCGAATTTGGGGACCGTGACTGTGCAACATGACAATTCATGATTGCCGCGACCTTTCTGGATATTTTGTCACCATCAAGGTTAAGGGCACTCAGGTGCTCTATCAGGAAGATTGCATTGATACTATACGAGATGTACAATGCCAGTCAACCTGCCAAAACCCATGAAGCGAGCATCCACCGTTTGCAAGCACTGCCATGTCTATCTTTACCTCCATCCCCGATAGACCGACTGCAACCCTTTGAGTTATATGTGCGTACCTCACGCGCTCTCAGCCGAGGTTTGCGAGCCTCTCCTGGTGGCCCCGCAGGAAGTAGTTCTGAAAGGGTGCTGATAGCTTTATTGAGCTTAGACGTTGGGTCTCGTGTATGAGGGAAAGCGGAATTTAAGCTTAAATATGGCCGTATTAACGTGACGAAGAAGTTGTACGACATTAGTGTACACCAGTTCGTGTTCAATAACAAGAGAGTATAGCTTACTTGGCTGCTGCCCAGGTAGTCCAATAATCCTTGCGCAAAATGACAGTATGTAGGCAACTCATTTTCGTCAGTCCCAAGAGTCTGAGGGCAATAAAGACGTTTAGTGGATTGCACCGCTCTCGTAGCAACCAGCAACCCAGTGACCAAAGCCAAAGTGTACACTGGTGCCGCGTGTAGTAGTATGAGCTTCTCAATATAGGGCGACTTAAGCACAAACAATGCCATGAGATAAGGCCAAAGTTGCTCTTCTGCGCCCAAGGGTCATGTACGAAACCAGTAGCACCTTCTCCCACCATAGTGGTACGCAGCACTCGTGCGAGGGTTCTGACTGATGTCGCTCCATTAACCCAAGCGTGCTGGTGTCGAGATCGTGTCGATGTTGATCTTGTGCTTTCTGTCGCGCTGCACCACAACAGCATTCGCTTGCCTTACCATCGCACGTCTCTCCATCTCAGCTGCTTGGTTCGTGGAAATATTCGTCTAGGCCTCGATAAGGTGCGCTGGCTATGAGGAAGCCCGCCCGCAATATCGATTAGCCGTGCTCAAGAGAAGGGAAAGGGTGGCGTGTATGTCTTCGCAGACTCGTACGTCGTGCATGAGGTCGATGATGGGGTACCCTGGACCAATCTGAGGCCGTCCAAAGACCTTAGGGCGCAGCGATGAGAGTATGAGGATGACCGGCTCGGTGGTAAAACGTCAGTGATGTATCACATATCTTAACAATGAACACACTGACGAGCTCATGTGGCATAAGCCCTTGTATGCCACGCGAGGGTTTTGCGATTATGTGATTGTATTTTGTAGTGGATTGTGTTGCAAGCGAGGTCCAAAAGAAAAAAGCTGTGTTTGTTCGACGCGTTTCCAAGGCACATCCACTAACCGCTTTCGGACGCCTCCATGCCGCGATGCAGTTCAAGGTCAGGCTCACACCAAAGACTTCTGTTCAGCAAACACCATTAACTTCGAAGGTACAGTAGCCTAATGAATAATCCAAAGTTGTGATTGACAGTACGACAGTGTCACATATCCTCCCAAACGAACCATTGGAAGACCGGGCAGCCGCACCGCGCCGCACGCAACAAGCAAGAACAGCAGCAGCACCTAAAACCGAGCCCAAGAAAGAAATCATGAAAAACCAGACGATTGTTATCGATACGCAGGAGACGGAAACCATGGAAGTTGGGAGCGCCCTGCATTGGGTCGAACTCATACTGTGGTGCCTCTTCTGGATCGCACGCCATCTGGCGTAGACAATGTGAGCATGCAAAGGCGCTATGCACAAAAGAGACTTCTTCAACGAAAGTTCAATTCTCTAGATAAATATCAAGAACGTTGGCCTAGTGTCTGGGCTCTAAAGCATACATGATCTGATACTAGCGAGTGAATGTGCATCCAGTCCCCCACTTTCCTCCTTCAAGCATTGCCAGACAAATTTTCATCTAATAGGTCGAGTTAAGAGGACCAAATTTGATGTTGGAGTAAATGACAGTTGCGTCAGGACTCTTGCTTTCCACATCAGCTGGTGCACCAGATTTGACGTCGCATGAGCCACGGCCAGAACCGAGATCAGTGTCAGGGTTCTTGTCGGTCGGGTAGGTTGAGTCAAGCCACAACATGTTGGAGTAATGGTCGTCCCAGAGCGACATGACCAGCACCATGCCTTGTGCAAGAGCCTTGGCCATATTGGCAGTTCCACCCTTCTCCTTGTATGTGTACCTATCACCGAACACCTGTTTCTGCTGGTCACAGAATTTTGTGGTGATTGAGTTGCCTTCCACGCCAGGAATGGTAGATGCTGGCTGCTCGATGGTCTTGCCACCTTGGACGTAGAAGCGCTTGATCTCCATAGCGTCGCCAGTACCGATGAATTGTGTGACGACAGTGAACTTCTTGGAAGTGTCGACAGTCATGCCTTTGCCGTAAAAGTTCTTGACACCCATGCGGTAAGCATTGAAGTCGCAGCCATCGGGGTCGCATACGCCGGCGTAGCGGTCAGCTGAGTATGTACCACCGCAGCCGTCGCCGTCGCAGCGAGTCTGTTCGATAGTGCTGCAAGCGTGGGGTGTAACTGCTGTACTGATGGAATTCGCTTCCCAGATATCCATCTCCGCGCAGCAGGAGCCGTGACCACCAACACCGGCATTCGCATCGTTGTCTGAAGGCTTCCATCCTTCGACATTGCCCTATACGACCTGTCAGCGATTCGGTTCTCGAAGCTTTTGAGTGTTCTCTGGGATTCACCTCGCCATTGATAAATTTCAGATCCCTTGGGCATTGAGCATCACAGTAACCAGTTCCGTACTTTGCACCAGCCTTGTTACCAGAGTACTTCTTTAGACCACCATCTTCGTCCATGCTGACGAAGTATAGAGCACCGTTGAAGCCACAAGGCAGGCCTGAAAGGTCCACATCGAAAGTGAACTCCTTGTTGCCATCGAATTTGAACATTTGGTAGGCGGTATCAGACGCCATCAAGTATGTGCGGGAACCAATGTTGGTAGAGTACGACCCTTTGGTAATGAACTTGAGCTGGAGTGAGTTTCCACTAGCCGTGATTCCGTAGGTGCCCTTGTAGTCGGCACCATCAACAGCGCAGTTCGAAGCGCATGCTTTGTTGTCGGAGCAAGCTGTTGCATCCCATGTGTTACCAGTGTAGCAATTAGTCGTGCTGCAAGATTCATGAGCTGTTTGCGTCGAAGGCTTGAGAAGGTAGCCTACCCGCTCTTCTGGTGGAGCCAGCGCCAGTTGGCATCAATGGTAATCTTTCCACTCTTACTTGTACAGCTTCCTTTGGCAGTGCATGACTGCCATGTCATACCAGGATGAGTTTCAGTGGTCTGAGTGCCGACAAGCTGGCTGCGAGCCACAGAAAGGAGAGACGCTGCGTAAAGAAAGTTACGATACATGATGGTAGCTTGCTTCAGATGAGATGATGGGATCAATCTGGGGTGCATAGCAATTTATAGCCTGCGTGAAAAAGCGCACAATCGTTCTCATTACTCATAGGTGCCGCCAGAGAGTAACGTACTTCCCATCACAATACTCCGGCTGCAATATCATATTGAAAAGTGGATGGGCGGGTGAGCGATCCAGATGAACGAGGAGCGGGGTTTGCATGGGGCTTACTCTAGAAGTGCTGTGCCTGAGATCTGTGTCACCAGCTGTTGCTTGTAGATGCGCAGCATTGATAGAAACTTGACCGTTGGTTGCGCTAGGGGCAGCCTGGATATGTTTCCAAGTCCTCGTGAGCTGTCCGATGGGTTCGAGATCCTTGCTGTTCTTTGATTTTGCGGCAACACCGCGAGCCCAGGACCAATAGCAGCACCCAACCTAGAATGAGGTCGTCAGGGAGATCTCAAAGCTGAAGGGTGCCTTGTGCTTTCTGGAACATCTAATCGGTCCCCCACCGCATGGACAAAGCACGCTTGGATCTATGCTCCGCGAATAAGATATCTGTCTTCATAGTCAAAAGTCTCATGACACCAATACTATCTACGGCTTTTGTCTGGCTAAGACTTGCGAAGAAACTTGAAGCTCATTGCCGTGGCCTAGGCTACTCTGTGGAGCTGGGGATATGAACACTCCACTTTTCTCCTACCGGGTGATTTCCAAGACTCGTGGAATGAGTTAGTGAGTCTAAATACTTACACCTCGAATCAAATTCCCAGCAGCGCGTTGGTGCTGACCCCATCCGCATTTTCGGCTCACCGTAGTGAGTGAGTCCGTGGCCTGTTCAAACATACGCTGGGTTTGTCCAAAAGAGAAAACTAAAGGCATGAAGTCCTTGCGATAATATCAGAAAACGAATGGTACTCGGCAGTCGATATTGAGCTCGCGATCGGCAATGTCAGTATATGGGGAAACGTGGGTTCCCCGCTTTTGACTAGATTAGATGAACGCGCGTGTGCAACAATACTCCGAACGTCTGCCGGTACGGACAGGGGTCGATGATGCTGCGCATTACCCACGAAGAGGAGCGAGACCGACGACCCGCGGTAGGTAGCTGTTCAGGCCGCCAATGCTACGTCGAATACCGGTGTTTCACAGACTATAATATCTGTAGAGTGCGACGAAATGTGTGGCAAAGCAGATCTGCTGCAAGCTGGCACATCGCGAAGTACCAAGCCTCCATGAAGCAGGATGCGCACAAGCAATCAAAAGCCATGGACCAAGGAAAGCTTACCATTGGGATGTCGCCCTGAACCTCCCTGAAAAGCTTCGAGAAGGTTGCAATATATTGCAGACCGGGATGACAGAGTATGGAATAAGCGCACACTGTTGGAGGGTTGCAATTATCCGTTCACAATCCGAACGTATCGTAACGATTGTGCAACTAGCAAGGAACATTGGAATCTGCAATGTAACTGGAACAGAGAAATGCTACTAGAGAAGCAGACTCTAGACACTATGGTCTTGAGCTTTACCGTGGCGTTGGAGCAAGATCCATCGTCACGACAGCGCAAAGTAACGAATAGAACAATAAGAAGAGCGAAGCAGCACAATCGAGGTGCTGACGTTTGCAGAAAATACTTCTGGCAAGAGTTATGCGAGCCGTTTGTACAGGTTGTTCTGTGGGAGGCGCGAATAACGGGGGCTGGCGCATCAGGGTCCAGGGTCAGGCCGCAGGCTCGGCGATGGTCAAGAGCCGCGCCACATCTCCCTCGCTCCAGCGTCATCTCCGCCATCTCCGGTATCCATTTGTTCATCCATCAACACACGCGTATCATTCCCTTCGATTACCCGATTGACGCACTATGTCTACAAAAAGCGCCGATGCTGATTCGCGAGAGAACTCGCCCGACCATGAAGCCTCACCTGGTGGGAGACGCACCAGCAAGAAGCGGAAGGTGCTGTCATGCTATGCATGCCGCGACAGGAAGATGAAATGCGATAGGGTCTACCCAGTCTGTGGGAGGTGCCAGAAAACAGGGCGATCCAATCAATGCACGTACGATCCAAGATTACTTGATGATCTGATAGGCAAAAATGGCGACCAGACAGGCAGACAAAACCCAACCGCAATGCATCCACAGGATGCTACACGACATATAGCGCTTCCATCGTCATCAGGATCTTCCCTAGAAAGTATGCAACTACAAGCGAGAGCTCAGGAAAGAAGGATCGAGGACTTAGAGCGGCAGTTGGCGGCAGCAAAGCGGCAGGAGAACAGTAATCATCCGTCACGTTACTCAGATTTTGTGCCTGTGGAACCAGATCAGGGGAAAGAAGCATTGATGTTTAGAGGAAAGGGGTTCAAAACGCAATTCCACGGGTCAACCAGTGTGATGAGCACCATCGCCCAGGTATGATCGCGTTGATTTGCGAAAGAGTGGTTGCTAAGATGCATCAGTTCCGGGAGCTACAGGCATTCACCCGCGAAGCTCTGATGCTTGACAATTCCATCATGCGTTTAACAACCGGTCAGTACACGCGCCAGAGTAAGTTTCAGACGCTAGCTGATGAGGCATAGATTTCAAAACATTTCGCGATCGCAGAAAGATGGCCAATAAGCAGAACGATGCTCGGACACTCGGCATTGACCAAGAAATCTTCGCAGCTTTGCCTGACCGTAGTATTGTAGATTTGCAGGTTGCTCTCTACTTTCAGACCTGGGAGAACACTTACCGAGTCTTGCATGAACCATCGTTTTGGAAAGAGTACACCACCTTTTGGGAGCAAAGGGCTGTCGGCGGGTCTCCAAACCAACCTGGCTTCGCAGCCATACTTCTACTCATGATCGCAAGTATCAAAAGTTTGGCCCCGAAAGACGATGTTTTCGAAGGTGACACGACCTCTGATCGGCTGATGGCTTCGAACATCATCGATTTGTGTGATGCCTGGATTGGCAGACAACCACGCAAGCGTTTAACTCTACAGTTCTTTCAGATAAGGATCCTTTCGGTCCTCGCAAAGAGAGTCAACTGTGTCAAGCTCAAGCAAGGTACGCTACGATGACATCAAGTGTGAATACACGCTGACATGAGCTAAGACTGGGTCACATCTGGCGATCTTGTTCGTCTGGCTTTAGCTGCTGGTATGCATCGAGACCCATCACTTGTCACGGCCGGGAAGGTCCCACAATTTGAACGAGAGATGAAGAAGCGGCTATGGATCACCATCATGGAGCTAGAGCTGCAATCCTCTCTTGAGAGTGGCCTTCAGTCTTCTCTTACGGCGCTCTATTGGGACTCGCCGGCACCAGCGAATGTTCCTGACGATGCACTCACGACTGAGGTGCAAGAACTGCCAGCCAGTCGACCACTGGAATACTTTACGTCCGCCTCGTATCTCTGTGTCTCCGCAAAGTCCATTCCACTCCGGCTACACTTGATGCAATTACTGAATGACCCCTCTGCACGACTTCAATACTCGGAAGTGTTGCAATACGATGCAGAGATCCACGAACTACTTCGCAGTCTGCCTCAATGGGACATCCCCTCCGCTACCATACCCATGGCACTTCTCCGGCTTCAGTTGCGACAGTTTGTTTTCATTCTCCATCAATCGTTTGCAAAGCTTGCGTCTCAAAACGAACGGTATGCTTACTCTTTCACCGCATGTGTTGAATCCACGAGTGCGATAGCCAACACCCACAACGAGCTGGTGTCGCAAGGTATACTCGTGCTGAACAACATGCGTAATGACATCATCCGAACGGGACTGATGCTGTCGCGAATCGTTTACTTCAATTGTGCCCTTCATGGCCCTGTCAAAGCTTCAAGATCAGCACCGGCACTAAAGACATCGTATTTCGCAGATGGCCAAACACACTTTGCAGATATGCCATCAGGTGAACATCTGGCACCTGATCTGGAGGTGTCGTTAGCAATTGTTCCCCAACACTCCTTCCTTGCCCGCACGCTATGTATTTCTGCGATTGATGTCCTCAATCTCGCTGGTCAAACGTATGAACGAAAGGTTATGCGCATGGGTACGGGCTACATGGAGTACTGGCTACTTACTGCGGCGATCAACATGCTACCGCCTTCGCCTTCGTCATCTTCCAGTGCACAAACTATAAGTCCTACCGATGACATCTCCGCGAGATGTAGAAGGACCTTAGACCAATTCATGACGGTGGCACTGCGGATGCTCGAATTACAGAAAGATCCAGAAGCTCGCTTCGCATCATCTCTTCGAACTACGTTATCTAGCGTGTCGCCGTCAGATGTGAGAACACCAAAGAGCGGAGGCGCGAGCATAGCTGCTTCAAATGTTGGGCTTGTAGGAAGTCATGCGTCGAACAACGGACAACATTTGACTGTAGGTGGTATGGAGCTGAGTGATGGCAACGACTCAAAAGGCATGGATGGAACGTTTGACACTTTGCAAGACATGCAGGTCGATCTTTCAGGGTGGACTTTTCCGGACTTTTGGGCTTTCGATCTAAGTGGCGACTTCTGAAAAACAATTCCGCGACCTCGACTATGCTGAATCTAGTCAGTTGGGCACAGAGGAGAAGCTGGTCATGAAGTGATGAAGAGCTTCGCCAGAGCTGGTCTTTTGCAGAAAAGTAAAAGACTAATTTTAGTCCCTTGAACCTTGTACAGCATTCCAAAGCTTGGATCTCCACAGCGCGATACCGCATTCGCTGTTGCGCGTTCCAAGGATCTTCCCAGACGTCATGTACATGGGTTGTAACTTGTTGGGACTGCGCGTTCCTGAAACACACGATGTTGGGCGTCTTTGCAACCTCAGCCACGGAACAGCAACCTCTCCCAACCACCAATTCATAGAAAACTGTTCATGACACACGCAGCGCACTACAATTTTCTCGTTCGCGCATTCTGAGCTCTAGATGAGCAGTTCACCTGGATCCAGCTTCGGCTGTAATAATCGCCATGGCAGGAGGCAAAGTTTCGCTCACAACGCTTCCTGCGACGCCATAGTGTCTCAAAGCTCCGAGGGTGATACGCGTCGCTTACTATAGGCTGGCCGACTGTTTTGAGGCATCGACATCCTCGCAAACCTATTCTTCAGCAGTTTTCCTTATTTTCTTTCGGCGCTTTTCCTTTTCGTTGATCTACGGTCAGCTCACCTAGGTGTTTTCCCCATATTATACTATAGTAGTCGAGCCCACTACGAAGCCCTGATCCTTCCTTTGAGCTTTCTACATGCGACAACACGAATGAGAAACAGTCGCTTACAGTCATGTCGCATGTCCACGTCCATGTCAATATAGCGGAATCAGCAAATGATCTCGATGACGTGCGATACGAACATCATTTGAAGCACAGAGGTCAGGCAAACCACCGCATATTTTGGATCACTTGGTGGATCCTAAGCGCATTCTTCGCGCTCAATTTGGCAAGCCGGACTTACAGATGGTGGAAACATAGAATGTAAGCATTTGAAAGCGCGGCTGTTGAAATGTCTAATTCCCAATAGCCACCACACACATCAATATGAACGATTGACGGCAAAGGCGGGCACCGGTTGCCTCGCGCGGGCTAAAGCATGCATCACTGCCAGCACGCTACAACGTCTTCCGCCCTTCTTTGGCTATAACATGACAACCTTTCCATTGAGTCGAGTTATCGTCGTTGTGTTGTATGCGACCGTGTCGCTGTATCTGCTGACTTTGGTCGATGCACCTCTCCTGTCGGACCATTTCATCGACGACGTCGCATTCCGAGCGGCATGGGTCACTCTGACGCAGATACCACTCGTGTACCTTCTTGCAGCACGATGCGGACCATTCGATCTTGTCACCGGTGTATCACATGAGCAGATCAACTGGTTGCACCGCTGGGTCGGACGCACGATACTCGTAAGTGCGACAGTCCATGTAGTCGTTATGAAGACCTCCATATCGACAACAGACATCCTAAAATCGCAAGAGGAGGGTATGGCAGTAGTTCGGTATGGTGTTGCCACGTATGCGATGCTCATCTGGATCGCTATCACCAGCATTTTACCTCTCAGGCAATGCAGCTACCAGCTTTTCTACCTCAACCACTACGTGTCCACATTTGCTTTCCTGTTTGTAGCTTTTCAGCACGTTCCGGCATACGCACGCCCACCAATCTATCTTGCTATCGGTATCTTCGCCTTGGACAAATCCCTAGTCGCATACTTCTTCCTGCGTACCAACGTTGCAATTGAGCCATCGGTTCGTAGATTCGCAAGATTGCGGAGTAGTCGAAAATTGGTTATGGGCTTCCCAGTCCGGATGACCACGCCGTCCGCCTCCATTTCAAGTCTACCAGTTCAGACCACGGACACTACGACAACTGTCCGAATTTCAAACGTACCATTTCTCTGGAGACCTGGGCAGCATGTGCGTCTATGCATCCCCGCTTTAGGACGATTTGAAGTGCACCCTTTCACACCTGCGAATTGTAGCGCCATGCCGCCTCCACCACTGCCACCGCGCAAGGACCTCGAGCCGGGCAGGAAGCTGGAGCAGCCGAGACAGACGAGTGAGATGATACTTATGATCAAGTCCAAGTCTGGGTTCACGCAGCGACTTGTGGAGTACCACCGAACCTGGCTAGCACGGCCGTGTCCAAACGCTACGGAGCCCGAGGATCAGACATTGACCGCATACATCGATGGCCCGTATGGTGTTGCGCCCAAGTGGCACGAATACGAGAATTTGGTACTCATGAGCAGCTCCACTGGTGTGTCCTTCATCCTAGCGATCCTGGATCATTTGGAGCAGTTGTGCTTCACCGCCGGGGCGGACGAGATCAAGACAAGACATGTGAAATTCGTTTGGGTGATACGACATTTAGATCCCGCGTTCGAGGAAATTGTCAAAGCGATTGTGGGTCGGTGTAGCGCAACGTTACATGATTGCGGCATCAACATCACTGCAGAGTTCTGGAGTACGTGTGCAGATTCGAAACTACAAGAGGTAGAAACAGTTCTCTTTGATCCCTTCGCGCACCTCCGACCACAGCTATCAAGACGAGTCAGCGACCGACCAGCGCTGAGGATCCGACATCCAGACGAGATCTACGACGAATGGGATCGAGAAGCAGAAACGGAAGACACGGGAATGAAACTCGATCACGTCGAGCCATTCGCGACGAAGCTGGATGGCTATGACAGCTCAGAGGAGACTGCGAGTGAAGGAGGCACCCTGATCGACGGGGGAGACCACGACAATTGGGAAGACGACGAAGATCCGTTTTCGGACGGGCATGCGACGGGTCACGATGATGCGTATCGACCACTTCCAGAACCAAGACGAGAGGCGCCAGTGATAGAGGATGCGTCGAGATGTCAATGCGCGTTGATCCAGCACCAGCGACGGAAACTCAGTACGCGCGAGAGGAACGTGGAGCACATCACACAGCGACATGGCTCGCGGCCGGACATGAAACGTATGCTGGGCACGATGTCGCTGTCGGCGAGCGACAGGACGATGATAGCAGTCTGTGCGAACGGCGACGTGACAAAAACAGTCCAAGCCGCGACCGCCCGTATCAACAAAGACTTTGCGCTAGGTAGAAGAAAGGGACGTGTAGATGTACATATTGAAGGCCAGCATTGAGCAATATACCCATTTTCATTGTGTCAACAGGATCACATCACTTCACACTTCTCAAGTTACATTGATGATATTAATGTTCCATTCGTGAAACCTTTGGGCCTCATATTATACAGCTGTCTAAAGACGCTACTTTGTCGCCGGTTTGTCTCCAGTATTATGAATAACATTCGGCACAGCGCGCTCTACGCTCTCGGGCAGAATCTCCTGGATTTTCTTGGGGACTATAGAGTCTTCGCCATCATTTAGGGCGTGTGTCTTGCTGGTAGATTGGCTTGCGGCGCCGCCGGTGGGGTGGACCTGTTGTGAAGGTTAGCAAGGTCGTTCCTTGGTTGCTTTTGGTTGGTAAGTCCGACTTTATCTGGCAACGCCTCCTCAAGTCCCTTTGGCGCAGCATCCTGCACTGACTTGGGAACCGCGCTCTCGCCCTGTGCGTGAGACTTTCCCTGGCCGTACTCATTGGCAGCCATCCTTGTTGTTGATGAGAGGAATCGTGTTTGCTGGAAGGCAGGGCGAGCGATGGTCCGGAGTTTGAGGGCGAATGGCATGATGAAGGATCTTTGTCTTTTCAAAGTTATGGCGGTATGCGTGTGTAATGCGGCTGAGAGGAGTTTATGTAGGACGCATCAATGGAGGCTTACACCGCGTCATGGCAACGTCGTCGATGATCAAATAGGGTGAGAAAGCGGAGCTTTCTGGAGCAATGGGCACTGCATGATGCAGCTTTGGGATTGCGATGATGGGTGAGGCGTACATGATGCGGTCATGTCCTCGCGTAGACATGCATGTCGCGGTTCCGCGGACACCGCGTCGCGTGTTTTCAGGGTCCGACTGTCCGACTTTCATAGGCGTTGATGCATCATGATTCTAGGCAACAGTAAGTGGTTCATGGATACTGCGATGTGGCAATGGTATGGACAGGAATGGGTATGCATTTCTACTTCGTCATCCTCTGTTTGTCCTTCATCTTCCTCCTGCGAACCTTCTCGTTGAACTCTGCGACTAATTCCGCGGCGCCTTCGAGGTTCTCCTCTGGCAGCCAGTCGTGGCTATCCTCGTAGCCTTGCCACTTGACCAAGTAGAACTTCTTTCCCGCATCGCGATAGTGCTCGATGATGGCTTCCACGACATATTCCTCTGCGTCTTCTTCTTCGTCGTCGTTGTCATCCCCGCTCTGCTGTTCGACCGGTGCCCTCACGGTGGGTGACTGCACATGTATGTTGTCAAGTTCTGTACCATTCGAGTTGCCATTCTGGAGGCTACGGTAGAGAGCGTTGGGTTCATGGGCGGGTATGGCGTCGTCGGAGTCTTCAGCGGGAGACTCTGGAATCGCATTCGAATATGGAGATCGTTGGTTTGGTAGTTCAGGCAAGTTCTCCTGCGCGCGTGGTCTTCGCTGAGTCGATGTTGTGCTCTCTGTCCTACGTCTCTTACTCCTGTGACTATCACCATCATCATCTGGTGCAGTTTCTGGGCGGCCGCGTATGTCGTCTTCGATGCGCAACTGCATGGCGGCGCTCGACGTAGATCTTGCATCTCGATCCACGAGCTCGAGGTCAGATTCTTCGTCGTCGTCTGAGGCAACGGTAGGATTTCGAAGCATAGAGGGGGCGCCCGAGGGCCGTCGATGCGATAACACGGGTGAGAGCGGGAGTGCACTGTTGGCCACGAATGCGGAGCGGGCCATGTTGGGAGACCTTCGTGCTTCCAAGTCTGCAGCAAAGTCCCCGTCTTCTGAGTCTGTTTCGTTGATCATCATCATCTGCAGGCCATCCTCGGTCTGAATCAGCTCCTCCACTTCAGCGTCCACCAGTTGATCCTGCGTGTCTTGTTCACGGGTATTTGAGACAAGCGCGGCTCTTCCGCGCCAGCTGCCTCTTCCTCTTCCCCTCCCTCGTCCGCGTGGTCTGCCCCTTGGCCGCATTTCGGGATCGAGGCTTAAGCCGCTGAGCATCCGACTGCCTTGGCCCATTGCCGCCGATCGCGCGTTCTTTTCCAGCCGTCTTCGCCGAAGTTCCTCTGCTTCCATGCGCATCGCAACTGCTTCAGCTTCCGCCTCAACCTGGAACTGCTCATTCTCGAAGCGCTCCAGCTCCTCGGGGGAGACGTATTCCAGAATTCGACTGAGATCCACATGCAACAGCTCTGTGATGTTCGGCCCTGCGTCTTCAGCGCTTGAGACTGAAGTTTCGCGGTTGGTGAAGTTGGTCACCTCCACCAAGTAGAAGTTCCGTTGTATGTCGCCTTCAGTCTGCCTGCGGTCTAGGATTCGTGATCGCGCGTTCAGCAATGGGCATTCGGTCGGTAGGAATGGGGTGACGGTCGCTGGTTCTTGGCGGATGTGCCAGAGCTGGTTGTAGATCTCAGGACCCGGAGAGTAGTTGTTATGCCACTCCCACTTTCCAAAAGTCAGCATGTAATTGGCGTTGCAAGTACTCAATAAGACTCACATTCGTCGTCTTTCCACCTCTGCCTCGTCCTCTGCCAGTGCCGCGACCGCGTCCACGGCCTCCTCGCGGCCCTCTCACGGACATTTCTGGCGTCTGACCATGCGCAATCTTGAGGAAGCAAGCGATTGACGTGTTCGCAAGCTTTTCGGCAGCTTAGTAGTGATTCTGTGACGCGTCATGTTGTTGGGAGAGCTTGTGTGGAGTAATTGTTGCAAACGCGAGTGCTTGTGATGTTTGCGAGCTTAGCTAAGCTGAGCGGTGGTCGCGTTTGAAATTGGCTGTCGCCCGCAGCTGCATCTCTGCAACTTCTTCATCCAACTTTCATAAGCAACACAACATTGATCATTTCCGGCATCCAGGGCCCACGCAGCATGTCTCAACGAACAAATAATCTACTTTGAGCACTGCAGTGTGTACTCGCACTCAAACAGTAGGATCCAGCGCGCATGGCACACCCCGCTGGACGCTTTTTTATCAGTCTTTTCCTCATGTCAAAGTCCTTTGCATCTTCTTCAATTTCGTGCTCATCTTGCTGATTGCCTTGTACTTGAGCATGCGATCATGTCTATTTCACTCACGCAACGAATGCTCGCCTTCAAGTTTGGGACTCATCACGGGGTCTAAATGACAAACAATGATTTTTTTTCGATGTGTTAAGAGCTTTCCCAATGCTGCTAATGGAAGTCACTAACCTGAGAGTTGGAAGAAAGAGCACATTTGATCCTCTCCTTCCTGCCAATTGTCGACTCCAGTGCTTCCTCAACTACGGTCAACTTCCACGATGGCTAACAATCATCAACCATCTGTCTCCGATCCGGATGCCGACATGGGCGACAGTCCTCCTTCATCTCCTCGCTTTCTACCACCGCAGCCAGGCATGAGCCAGGTGCCTCCGGCATACGCGAGTCCGTATCCACATCCATTTGCGCCTCAGGGTGACCAGGGACAAGGTCCACCAATGCATCCGCCGTTTACTCATCTTCCAACGCACATAGTTCGCCAAAACCCCTATGGTCCACTACCGCAGTCGCTGCAACCACCAGACCGGATGCTACCGCCGGATCACAACCTTTGTGCTACACAAGGCCAGCCGGGTGGCACATATTTTCAGGGCTATGGACAGACGCCGACTCCATCCGCTTCCAGCTATCACAATACCCCGGCACCCCATGCTGTAGAGGGCGACGACATACCATGGGCTCCTGGACATGGTGAAGTCAGAAGATTTGTAGCTCCGCTCACGGATGAGCAGGCGAGTCAGCTTCCTCAAGCGGCATCCCCATACCCACCTGCGTCTGGCAATCCAACCGGTGGGGGACCGCAAAATATGGGCGCGCGCCAACCGTCAGTTCGCGATCTGCCTCCATTTGCTCTCAGCCATCCGGGACCCCATCATGTATATACGCCTCAACAGCTATCTCCCGGCATTCACGCTCCACAACCACCCACCGCTTCAGGCTCTACCCACGTTGATGCGAACGGCAATACAAGCTGCGAACCTGGCTGCGACACATCAACCGGCTGCATCACGTCCTACAATCTCATCAACTGTAGAGGCTGCATCAACTCCGGTAATTGTGTCGGCTGCGATGGCTGTATCACCTGCAATGGATGTACTGACTGCTATGGTTGCGTCCACTGCGTGAATTGCGCTAGGTGCCAGGGTTGTGTTGACTGCGTGGATTGTGTCGGGCTGAAAGGAGCGATTGGAAAGAGGGGTCTGCGCATGTGAGCAGCTATGCGCGAAGGACACGATGTGGACGGGCACGGTTGTGACAAGTTGCGCATCTGATAGACTGGTGGGATCTGAGATTACTTTACCGTTGGGAGCATATGGCCTGTAGTCGCATGTACGTCGTGTCCAAGCGAAGTGGTAGGATATTTGGTAATATCTTTCAACAACACGACGCACTGCAACCTGTAATTAGACGAGCCCCAAGAAAGGTATTCATCGAGGTGATACGCCCTAATGTTTGCGATTATTTGGTTGACATGATACTTAACACTCTGGGTCGGCTAACTACACGAAAGGATCGAACTATATGCCATTCGGCGAGGTCTGGCTAGTTCGCGAGTACCTTTGCATCATTTGCCGGCCATCATCGCCGTATCCATCGAGACTAGATGCTGCTGTCCGTCCCTAACCTCCGATCCCTTTAGCGGCTGTTGCAATTCCCCACCACTGCACGAAGCCATCCGACAGGCCAATGCAAGCCACTACGCGGATCACACTGACAGCGCAGACTGGTGCGAAATGGAAACCTCGCTACTAAGATCGCCGTCGCCGAAAATCGCAAACTTCCTCATTCGGAGATCGCTCCCGCCGTTCTGCGCAGACTATGTTCTCACTGGCTTGCTTAACGGGCATCACTCAGCAATTGGCGATTACCCTATAAGAAGCGCCATGCCTTCATTTATCATGTCAGATCTATCAGTCGAAAAGTCAACGCCTGCGTTTCCTCGGTCAAGATGCGGTTCTCCACAACACTCATGAGCCTCAGTGCCAGTCTGGCAGCAGCTTGTTACAACAATTCTACGCTCCAGGCCGGCTTACAGGAAACTCATTCGGCAATCCCGGTGTCAATGCAACATACGATTATGTTGTTGTAGGAGCCGGACTGGCTGGTGCGCTTACAGCCTCGCGGTTGGCCATGGCCCTGCCAAACATGACGGTCGCGGTCATCGAAGCTGGATCCTTCTACGAAATTTCCAACGGCAACTACAGTCAGATGTGAGTTGCGCAATATGACTACCGGAATGCAATAGACTAATAAAGCGGCAGCCCATACTACTCCACGATGTATGTCGGTCCCCACCCGGAAGACTACCAACCATTGATCGATTGGGGAATCTTCTCGGAACCTGCACCAGGCGCAAATGGAAAGGTGATTCACTATGCGCAAGGCAAAACATTGGGTGGAAGTTCAGCACGCAATCAACAAATTTACCACAGGTGCGTCAACGAAATGGGCTTCAAGCACGACACTGATCCAGATCTATAGAGCCACAAAAGGCTGGTACGAGACCATCGCAAACATTACTGGAGACGACGCATACCTCTGGGAGAATATGCTCCCGTTCATGAAGAAGAGCTTCAGCTTCACACCTCCGCCGTTCGAGTACCGCGCTGCAAATGCTTCTCCCAACTACACCTTGTCAACCTTTGACGCACCTGGAGGTCCTGTCCAACTCAGCCATCCGAAATACGCACAGCCGCTGGCTTCATACGGACCAGAAGGTTTCGCGGCAGCCGGCTTCAAGCCCAACGATGGATTCTTGAACGGTGATCTCTTTGGCTACGGTTACTGGCCGTTCACTCTGCGAGAACTGGACAGCACAAGAAGCAGCACAGAGGTAGCTTTTCTATCTCCAACAGCTGCAAAGACTGCCCTGAAGATCTATCAGTCTTGCATGGTCCGCAACTTACTCTTCAACAGTAATAAGCGCGCGGTAGGTGTGAACGTAACTGTCCAAGGGCTGAAGCCATTTACTGTACACGCCCGCAAGGAAGTCATCGTGTCCTCTGGCTTCATCCATTCCCCACAGCTTCTCATGGTATCAGGAATTGGCCCGCGGCATATACTGGAGGAACACAACATCCCCGTCATATCCGACCTGTCTGGCTTAGGACAGAATTTTCGCGACACCCCTGCCATCGGGGCAGTCATACATTCAATTAACGTACCCAGCCGAAGTTCATGGTCCAAGAACCCGGCAACCTTCGAAGCCGCCAGCGAGATGTATCTGAAGAACGGCTCAGGGCCTCTCAGTAGCCCTGCTAGCGACTTCGCAGCCTGGGAAAAGTTCTCGGACTCATACACAGCTAACATGACCCAATCAACCCGCAATTACCTTTCCAGCCTTCCTTCAGACTGGCCGAATATCGAATATATCCTCGCGGCGGAGGCGCGCGCACTTTCAAACGCCAACAGTGGCAACACTGGAAGCGTCAGCATGCTCCTTACATCAGCTTCCAGTGCTGGCAACATCACCATCCGCTCAGCCGACAACACCGTCGCGCCTGTTGTGTATCTCGGCTGGCTCGACTCCAAAGAAGATCAAGAACAAGCCGTCGCATCATACAGGCGCGCCCGCTCCATTGCCGCAAAGATCGCTGCGTTTGGCCCCGAGCTGGCTCCCGGCGCCAACGTCACGACCGATGCGCAGATACTGAACTACATCAAGACCAAGGGCATTGGGGCTATCCACCACGGGGCGGCGACGTGCGCGATGGGAAAGAGCCCTGCCGACGGCTCGGTTGTGGATTCCAAGGCGAGGGTATTTGGAGTCCACGGGTTGAGGGTAATTGATGCCAGTTCGCTACCATTTTCGGCGCCGGGACATACGCAGGGCGTTACTTACGCGCATGCGGAGAAGTTGGTACAGGATATTATTGATGCCGTGCGAGGGACATAGGATGGAAGGAGACAAGTTTGATGATATTAGAAACTAGTCTAAATAAAGACTTTAACTTACCAAATTCACATGTTTTGTTTTCATCTGGGCAGCACAATTTTTTCAATAGCTCATGTCAGATATGCGGAATCGATCGATTGGGGAAAGTATTGGACGTCAAAACAAGAAACAGACAAGACACGCCGGCGTCGCCGCGGAGCGCAAGAAAAACCACAGATATGAGATGCGATTCGAGCGATTGGCACACAGTCCTACTCGAGCGGAACATCTCTTGACTTGATTGGAAGCGTTTCTTTCCCGCAGCTGCGCCTCGAATCCTCGCATACGTTTCTGACCTGTCGACCCCTGCACATCCTTATCAACGAGCAGCAGGATGACGTCGCTCAATATTGCACTCTACCACCGTCAGGCAGTCCATATCAATCAGTGCATATTCGACCGAGTCCCTACTTTTCTTGTAACTGAACCTCTCAACGACCTCCAATCTATACTCCAAACTTCGAAATGGGCTGCTTCCCTTCAACCCCCAACCCCTTCCCCAGAACCATGTCAGACAGCAACAATAATTGCACAAACTGCAAAGGCTGTACTTTTCCTCCCTGCCCCGTCTTTGTCCCTCCAACTAACGCTGAAGCCATAGGCCACTCCTGCAATAGCTGCAAAGACTGCACCGGGTGCCACTCTTGCACATCTTGCACGTCTTGTGTCGCGTGCCACTCATGTACCAGCTGTAAGGACTGCGAACAATGTCACAGCTGTACCAATTGCGATGGTTGTGTGGATTGCCATTCGTGTAATGATTGCACCGACTGTGTGGGGTGCCATAACTGTACGAATTGTAGTGGGTTGAAGAATGCGCGGAATCTAAATGGGGTGCATAAGTAGATGTGGATTCTTGGAACGAGACATCGGGAGCGATAGGTTTTGGTGCAGGCAAGAACATGTAATACAAGAAGAAGAGATCATGGAGTTTGTTCGTTGGTATCCATTCGATAGACCCAACTCCAGTCCGATCCACATCCTCCACACTTGAAAGCCATGTGTTACGTTTCTGTCCCCAACCACAACCGCGACCACCACATGTTACGTTTCTGTCCCAGCCACCCCGAGCCATTTGTCTTGCGTTTCCGGCACCTAGTGCACTGCGAAGTGTTAGTGAGGCAAACAGCAGTGGAGAGGTTGAACAACTTACTACCTGGCTCGAGGTGCCTGAGCAAAGGTCGTGAAGCGTTCGATGGCGTCGCGGAAGAATCCTGCGTTGCGTACTTGGTTCCAGGCCTCTTGAGTCGTGGGATGGCTCGAAGACCCAAGAGACCTGGATGCTGACCAAACGTGCACTCCATAGGTAACGACATCAGGCCGCACCCGCACCAACCCTGATGTTGAGGGCTTGGGGCGGGCGCGCTTGATAGAGGAACAGCACTCCTCTCCGCTTGACAGACGAGTTGCGGACGCCCGTCGCGCGGAGAGGATGCCGACCGCTGGGCAGGTCCTCTAAAGAGAACCTTCTGAAGTCAGTGGATGTCGGGAGTGGATATGGAGGCAAACTTACGCTGCCCAGGATATATTCTCACGGCAGAGAGGCCGGCCTCACTCATAAAAGAGTGGGCTTCACCGACCGACCTCTCTGAAGGGAGGAGGTGGGGGCGCGGCCTGGAACTTTTAGTGACTGATGAATGAAATTGGGGACGATAGAAAGCTTACCAAAAGGCCGACGCCGCATCGTAATGCCCGAAGGCGGGACTTGTGATCGCACAAGCGTGTAGCAAAAGCCCGAAGGCCTAAGTGGAGTCAGTACACGAGGCTTCGGAGGGGACACGAGAGACTCACTCAACCCATTGTTGTCAAGGGAGGTGGTGGCCACCAATTTTGGCGCCGAGGCGCACTGCGGCGATGTGAGCTTCTGCGGGAGAAGAGCAGATGTGAATGAAGCTGGTGACTTACAATAGCGCTGGCCGAAGCCTATCTATATGCGGCCGCTGCCGCGAGGCTGAGAAGACAGCTCAGATAATCCAGAAGTCGAGATTGAAGTGGAGAGAAGGAGGGGGGCAGCAGGTGAGAGTATTTATGCAAACCCCGAGCGCGCGCTAAGCTACTCCTGGAACACTGCAGCGACAGCGGGGTATGGAGGGGCACGCTCCTGCTGTCGGACCTGGAAGCCGTCGAAAAGATGAGAGAGTGAGTCACCAGAGATTTTCAGGAGAAGAGACGCAGCAGAAGATGAGGTGAGATCCAAATCACGAACTTTTGGTATTGTACAGAACTCCAGCCTGTCCGGGGTATCTTAATGCTACACATAGGGCTTCTCATGCTCACGAAGTATCTCTTCCTGACGGGGTATCTCATGCTGACGCCACCCGAAACGACAAACTAACAAAACTCAGTACTCGTACTGCAGCTGCTTGCTCATGATGGTGTACTTCGCCTCAACGACCCGCTTGCTCATAATTGCGTACTGAGCCTCAATGATCCTCCGCCTCACCACCTTATCGGCAGGCGAGGAGACGTCCTTGCTATACCCAAGCCTCTCGTACAGCTCCTTTGCCGCATTGTTCGTCTTGAAAACCGTCAACATGGTCTTCATGTGCAAGTTCGCCTCGGCCACCAGCTCGACGAACTTGATCATCTTGCTGCCTAGACCGCGACCGCGCAAGCCAACATCCAGGTGTACCTCGTATATGTAGACCACGGAACGCCAACTGTTGGGTGGGTCGTCGAACGTGAACATGAATGAGATGAAGCCCTCAACCTTAGGCGGCTGGCAGACCTGTGTGAGAAGCAAGTAAACCATTTTGGGGTCGGACATCTCCTTCTTCTTTTCCTTGGGCTTCCAGCCAGAGCTTGAGGCCTTGTAGTCAGCCGAGGACGTCTTCTCCACCAGCTCCAGACAACCTTCGAGCTGCCAAGGCGCGAGGAGGTCGCCAGCGCCTACGAACTCGAAGCGCAGGAATCCTGGTAGCACCGAGTCGATCCATGGTTGGAAGCCGAGCGGGTCTTGCTCCAGCAGCTGTTTTGCCATGGTAAGGCGTTCTTGGCGCTTCAGCTCATCCCAATATGCTGGGGGAGGGTAGGCGATGACATCGTCTCTCTCTGGAGTGTTGGGGCGTTGCCTACGCGCGCGCTTGGGCACCGGGAGAGGAGGGAGGTTATCGCACATTTCGTAGTGCTTCTTTTTCCGGGTCTTGTAGTCGTCTTCGCCCGAGCCCACGATCTCTTCGAACCTCCTCCGGCGCGGAAAGCACATCTTCTCGAGCATGACGTAATGCTCATGCATGCTCGTGAGGGAATTCGGGCCTTCGTAAGGCGAGATGTACCTGCCCTGTGAGGGCTTGTCGGTGTCTGTATCCCCTGATGGGGTCGCGATGGTGGTGGTGGGCGAGGTTGAGGGGTGCGGGGAAGTGGTATCGGGCTCCGAGGCGGCGGACGTGACTGGGGCGTCGTCTGCCATGGTGTGTCGTGATTGGCGTGATTTTGAGTGTTTCGACGCGCGTGTGAATGGTATGTGACGTCTGAGGGCGTGGCGATGAAGCGGAGGTAGTTTTCGTGCCTGTCGCGTTCTTGGGAAGACGCGTCGCGGGGCATCGAAGACCGACGGCAAGGCTGTCTGTGCTAAGTCATTCACGGACTAGCTTCGCATGGTTCATTCTTTACGTCAGCCCGCAGGAACATCAGAGCCTCATCCATTTCGCCGGATTGCACTGTCTCAGTCTGCATCTTCTTCTGTCGTCTGTTTATTTGTGTCTCAGTAGTGATTGTGAAGCCCTTGTACCGGAATGTTGCGTCGATATGCCACTATAGCGACCAAACCCCCTTCACGGCTGCGAGCTCGAGGCAAGAGTCCCGTTGGTCTCGACCATGTACGTCTTCCATGCATACGACCCCGTTCTAGCAAACGGATGCTCACTGTCTGCTCTGAAGTTCATCCAACGGCAGCGTGCACTGGCTCTGTGGAGAGAAATTGTGCGCAGCACCGCGAATATCCCCGAGGAAGGCGCGCGGAAAGACATGCGACAGTTTGCTAGAGCAGAGTTCGAACAGCAACGCGGTGTAACTGACATTGTGAGTATGTTTTCTGCCATCTTGAAAGAAATTGAAGCTCATCGGGATGCAGGGCCATATCCGGTACTTGATCTCAGTATGCATCTCGCCAGCGTGTGACAATCGCTTGTAACGCTAACATTATGTCCCTAGTACGGCAAAACGCAGTTTCAGACGATGAAAGTCACCCTCGTCAACGCTGGTATCCTCAAGGAAGAATGAATGCATGCTTTTAGTGTTTCCATAATTCTTCTGCATCCTCCCATCAACGTCTTACGGCGGCTGCTGCGGCCGCCTATCTTTGATTGGTTCGAAATCCACCGTTCTGTCTAGCGTGTCTGTCATTCTCCCCACCATCCATCGCCGCGTCGGTTGCAAACATCAACACAGCCAAAGCAGTAGTTGCTAGGCTTGCTTCAGCATACTTTCGCCTCGCTAAAGTTTGTCATTGTCGTTTATTGGTGCCCAGGTGGTGTACGTTCTGCAGTCTCCATATATCTCATCACCAAATTATTCTTGGAAGACTAACAAATCCATAGCAGAAGGCAGTAAAAGAGCATGGCGTTGAATAACACCAGATCCGTTTGTGTCGTTGGCGCAGGTCCGGCTGGCTTGGTCGCCGCGAAGACTTTCTTGCAAACAGGCGGCTACGCAGTCACTGTCTTCGAAGCGGCGGATCGAGTTGGTGGTATGTGGAGAGGACGGCCTGGAGAGTATGGGGACAAATGCGATCCTGGGATGCGAACGAACCTGAGTCGATTCACGGTAGCCTTCTCGGATCTATCCTGGCCTTCTGTAGATCTCTCGGATCCTGTCACTGGATCACCAGCAGCGTCGTCCACGCCTATGTTCCCAAAAGCCTGGCAAGTCGGTCGCTACCTGGAGAACTATGCAGAGAGGCTTAGGATCTTCAATCATATTACGTTCAACACAAAAGTCGTCAGCGCTCATCTACAAGATGGGTCTATGAGTTGGAATGTTGTGTGCGTTGACACGCTCACGGATCAGCGTACCCACCATACATTTGATTACCTCGTCGTCGCGAGTGGCTTCTTTGACCACCCCATGCCGAAAGACTTCTTCGATGACTCGAATCTCTCATTGGAAACTCATCCGGCCAAGGGCGAGCACCCCAGGCATTACCAGCACTCGTCTCGCTTTCGAACTCTTCCAGGACTCACTGACAGGGCCGGCAAGATAGCCGTGATTGGTGGTGGCATCAGCGGCGCAGAAGCTGCTGCGCAGGCAGCTATGCAAATCTCCAGTGCTAAATTCTCACCAGGAGCAAAGGGCATCCACGCCAACAGCGAAATCTACCACATCATCAACCGACCCTTCTACTGCATGCCTCGATACCTACCGCAAGACCCCGATGACAGAACGCACACAGGCTCGAATCCGGCCCCGCACTTCCTGCCTCTGGACATGGTTCTTTACAATCTTTCGCGCCGAGGCGGCGGTGGTGAGATTTCGGCGGCCATCGCCACAGTACCTCCCGAGAAAGCTGCGAAAGGCCACGAGTTCCTGCGCTCTGTTATCGGTAGTGATCAGAGCGACCTTGGGCACTCCACCCTCGTGTACGACGACGACCAGATGCAATACCCCGCATACACTGGAATTACAGATACTTATACCGAGTTTGTGAGGAGTGGAGTCATCGTACCTGTGCAGGGATTTGTCAGCAAGGTGTCCGAAAGAGATGCTGACCTCGAAGGGTTCAAGATTGGAATCGCGCCCAAAGCGCCGTGGAAGATCGTCGATTGTTCACGTGGCGATGTAAGTTCAAAGTCATCCTCTACAATCCGCACGAAACTGACGGCATCCTAGCCATGCGAGCATGTTTATGCATCTGCCATCATAGAAGCGACAGGCTACAGCTCTAGCATCGAATACCTGAGGGACTGCAAGCCCCTCATCGCCAGCGCGTATGATAGCGAATGCCCCCGAATTCCTCTTAAACTATCCCGAGGTTGCGTATTTGCCAAGGAAGTTCCTACACTGGGTTTCGTCGGTTTCTACGAAGGCCCATATTGGAGCGTCATGGAGCAGCAGGCACGGTTGCTCGTGGAAACATGGACATCAGAGACTCCAGAGATCGCGCGAAACCGCGTTGGCAAAATCTTTCAAACCGACGATGCAGAAAATATGCGGGCGGCCATCAAGGTGAAGTCACTACAAGTGCCTCAGTTCTGGCAAGCAGACTACGTGGGCCTAGTCGAGGACTTTGCCCGACACACAGGTGTCGTTCGCAACGACAGCACATTTGGTGATGGTACAGGGCCAGTATTTGCAGCGCGCTACTGCGGTGACAGCAGAAATGAGCAGGCTTTGGCCGTTGTGGCTGAAGTCGCAGAGCTCATCAAGACATCACAATCTCATGCCAGGTTTGTTGCAGCAGCCGTCTTTCGCGGCATGCAAGGCGTCTGGACCATCTCAAGAAAGATCGGTAGCCACAAGCATGGCATTTCCGGTGGCTCTTTCGAGGGCACCGCACACTTCCACCCCCGATTTCCCTCCGACGCCACCTACGCTGCAGAGTACCTGTACATCGAAGATGGCTCATTCGTGATGGAAACCGGACTCTCATTTCCGGCGACTCGTCGCTACATCTACAGGTACAACGAGGTGACGGACAAGATCTCTGCTTGGTTCACGGAGGACGATGGAGAGACGGTGGGCAGGTTGTTCAACACGTGGGACTTTGAAGAGCCTTCGAGTAGCTTCGTTGGGTGGGTAGCAAGGGGACATCATTGGTGTGACCCTGATACGTACAAGGCTACGTGCGAGTTCCGTTTCAAGGCTGCGACGCTCGAGGGGTTCAGTATCGAATATGATGTAGAAGGGCCCAACAAGGATTACACCCACCACAGCAAGTATGTGAGGCCGTAGTCTCCTGTAGTGTAATGGAAATCGCATGGAACATTCCAACCTTCTCTTTTGCGCGCAGCTGAACTGAATAGTTTCGGAGCTTCATCGGAGTAATGCAGATCTTGAAATGTGAGTCAGATCATGCAGGTCAGTCCTCCGCCTCAAGCTTCAGCCACTGCTGTTGACTGATCAGTATAGCCCTGCGAACCCATACACATGCTATAGCGAATTTGCAAGCCCGTGAGACCATACAGACGCCTCTTTCGCCATGGGGTTGCATGCGTTGTCCTGAGCCATGCAGGTCTTACAGGACGTAGCATTGACCGATGCTCTCGTATGTTTCATCGTGGAATGCTTGAGACCTTGATAGCAGTTCTTGCTCGATCACTTCCCACAGCACCGGAATGCTGAAGGTTGCACCGAACATGGCCTCTCAGGTCCCGGGGCCTAGAACACCTCATCTCGTCGTAAACGCTGCACTACATGAGATATGCTGCTGGTGGTACACTTCGCCTATTATTCCCGTCACCTCTCTGAGTGACATGCAAAGCAACCCCGATAATAGCTACTTGCAGTCTACCTTGACGCCCACTGGTTACCCGATGCAGTGCCTGCTGCTTCAATGACGACCAGTCAATCCACATCACACAACGTTGACGGTGACATGTCTTACGTGGTAAAGCAACTATTCCGTGGCGAAGTGCGAGAGTCGCTGTCGATCTCTGCTCTGGCGATGATACGCGCAGTGACAACCACAACGCGCTCCTCGGAGAAATCAGCGAAACGCAGACCTATTTAATCACTTGCTCTGGCAACTCTTTTCCGACTCTTCTCAACAGCCACCGATCTGCATAAAGCCTGAGCCTCTCGAGTCTCCTTCCCTTCGTTACCCATTCTCGGTGTTCGCACAACCTCAGACCTTTCTTTCTTCCGAGCCCTGCCCTTGGCTCAACACTAGCCAAGCCGCCTGGAATCTTTGTCGCTTCTCATAAACTGCGGTACTGACGATATGAAGACTGTGCATTGCCTTCTTTTGTGCATTGTATCCCGCTTCGTGGATGCGAGCCCTGCCAGAACTGATTGCGGTGTGACCAAGACGTTTGAAGCTGTTGATCTCTGCAGCCAGACTTATGGCGGGTCAGTGCCATCTCCGTCTCCTCCAGTCTTAAAGCACTGGCTGACTGAATCATAGGACTTGGGTTGAGTGTGCATCTGGAATGACAGCCACACCTACCTTCTCCATGTCTTCTTGCTCCGTTTCAGCTTCCGAGATCCCCATCATTACCTCCCCTCCCACTGTGGACAATCCTGGGCCGGTCAATGGTACGGAGTGCCGTCCTAACAGTGTCTGTGTTGATGCTGGGAAGATGTGTGGAGAAGGTATGAGGAGATATGGAACGTAAGTAACGAATTCTTATCCACCAGATACGCAAATATTGACCGACCATGTGTAGATGCTACGACATGTGCACGCCTTCAGCAGGCATCATGAGCACCCCGACGTGTATGACAGAATTACCTCCTACGACCACACCCATATCACTTCTGGGAAACGTCTCGATACCTGCGGTGCCTGAGAGAGAGGATAATCCTGCATGTGCCGACATGTCCTTTTTGTGCGCGCCTGTTGGGTGGTGAGAGCTTCAACCAACAAGGGAATTGACTGCGATGATGATTAACGACCTTCTTCACGATGTATTACTGCGCGATCATTTACTCTCCTTCGATTCTTATATTTTTGCTGTTCGCTTTGATCTTTATTGATGTTTTGAATGCGACTTACGACGTTTAATGCTGAGCAAAGAAGTGGGGAAGGAGAAAAGCGGTACTGCTATTCGGGACATTGTATTTGTGAACTTTATGCTCTAATGTCTTTTTGTAACGAGTTCAGCTAGATGTTTCACGAACAGATAGCCTTTCAGGGTCAAATATACACTCTGTTCGACCCAATTCCACTTGAGCAAAGAACACCTGTATATCCTCCACCTATTGCTTCGTTCAACTGCGCCATAATTCTGCGCTAGAGATGCCCTTTCTAGTCAACTCCTCGAAAAGTCGGTCGATGTGCGAAGCCGAAAAATCGAGGTCCTCTGTATCAGGCTCACCCTGAAGCCAATTGAAGATGGTACTCGGAAGACCTGCCTCCATCGCAAACTTGAAGAAGGGTGTATTGAGGCGTGCCAGCTGCCTGCGAGCCAGAACAAGGCGACGTCGGCCAGGCTCGTGTGTGAACAAGTCTGCGCCAAAGAAGTCGACAGCCTGGTGGAACTCGAGGCGATAGGTTCTTGGCTCGGTAGCTACGTTAGACGGTGTAACCTCCAGGAACGCTTTGACGCTGGCGTAAGTGGTGCGTATGATGGGTTCGTCGCTTGTCGCGAAGGCAGGTACGCGAGATGGTGAAGGCGGGATGATGGCGTAGGGACCCTGGGAAACATTTTCCTATGAGAAACCTCCTGCCAGGAAGGGTTTCTCGGAGGTTGAGGGGAAAGAGTGCTAGGTAGTGAGACGTCTTCTGGAGCAATCAGGTTGTCGAAGTCCCAATGCTCTTCGTCGAGGTGGGCGCTAGGAGGATTTTTGAGAGTGAGGAAGTCCGTGTTCGCAGTGTTGCAGTCATTTTCGCCAGTCATTGTGCCGGTAGAATGAGGATTTGATGGGATCGAAGACAGCAGCTTAGAAGGAGGAGCTGGGTTGCTGAAGATGCGCTTACGGTCAGGGTCCTGATTGGATAACCAGTTCGCCTAGGATTGGTCAATGTGATTCCAAATGGTCTGCTGGGATGACTTTACCTTGTTTCTTGTACGATAAGCCACGAACGCGTCCTTCCCAGCTGGAGACTTGGTCATTTCGATTGATCTGTGCAGAACACGAGTTGGAAGCAGTGTACAGTTGTGGACTGTCATTGAACTTGAGGGGGTTGAAGGGCTGGATGTACAAACTTGACAATGAAGTGTTCGTTATATATCAAGAAGGCTAGTGAATCAATTATTTCATAACACACGTAGGTCTGATTTGCATGTAGGGGTTTCAAAGCTGGAACGCAAGCTGTAGGGGCGACTCCCATGGGAACAGTCGCGGGTGGGCGCTGATAGCTTTTCACCGATATCATAACGCACCTACACGATTGCTAGTTTCATCATGCGCCCTTCACCAACGGCCGCTCCCTCCTCAGGCTCGGCGATGATCTCGCGCTGAGCGGCGAGCGCGCGGGTCTGAGTCACGTGGTTCTCAACTGGCTGAAGCACAGCGAAGACACTTTGACGCTGCCAGCAGGTCACTTCCAGCTCCGTGACTTTGGTATGTACTTGGAGATCTAGGGGACTAAAAAACTCAAGCTGACTTGATGAAAGCGCCGGTCTAGCTGCGCTGTAGGAGAATGCTAGAGGACAAGAGATAATGATTGGTGGGCTGCTTCCTTCGGCTGTGGGCACGACTGCTTCTACGGCAAGGATACTTCATCGATGACAGTAGATGTGAAACAAACGATAATTCTTCTTGGCCAGTACATGATTCCCTCCTCGTACATTGCGTTTGAGTTTCCAAGCCTGGAACAGCACAGTTTTGCGGCTCGCCCTCGCCCTCGACACTGCCGTGCCTGCCACAACCAGTTCCCACGTGCTCAACACTCCTGATCCTTGCAGCTGCCTCCCACACCTGCACAATCTTACGTCAGTCAGATCTTAGCGCCGACCGTGCTCCGGCCTTGCCTATTAAGCCCCGCCTGCTCGCTCTCTCCTCCCTCTTTTCTTCTCCATTGCTTTTCGCATCTAGAACGGGCAGTGTTGACAGCCACTTTGCAGGCTTGCCTGTGGTCGGTAACCCGACTGTGGCTGGCTTGCAAGAAACGACCTTTCCTGTGGAATTTTTTATACCCTTTGCATCTGCATACCCACTCTTTTCGTTGATATGCTCGGCTTTTGCTGGGCTGTTGAAGAAGAGATTTGCTCGAGATCTACACAGTGCAAGTAAGAAGCGGGTCACCGTTCAAGTGATGGTGTGTTTGTTGTGAGTCTCATTCTGTATGCTGCACAACAAAGCGCGATAGAGAACAGTGGTAATCAACCCAGTGCTACAGCGCTTATGAGGAACTTCATGTAGATATTCACAAGATGCAGGCGGATGAGGGAGATATGAGTATTCAGTGTTGCCTACAGGGTCTCGAAGTGTAGTGGGGCACTCTGCACGCATGGTGAAGGAAGGTGCCCGCAGTGCGGGTAGCGCACTTTGAAAATCCCTGCACCACAACACTGCTGCAGAACCGGCCTGCCTATCGTATATATATCGTCTAAACGCTCTTTATTGTATCAAATCAAGAGCTCCAATTAGCTCGGTCGTTCATCGACCAACGCTTCATCAGCAGCGTAGCAACATCAAATGGTAACTATCCCTCCCCCCTTTCTTATCCCCTCTTGTGTTGTGACATCTGGCGCTGCTGCCTTTCTTTTTTTTTGCCATCTTCATAGCCTATTCAATAGAATCATTCCAAGCAAGTTGTTGGGGGGCCAGCAAAGCCTGCGTTCGAATCTCTGTGCAGTGCGAATATCTTTTTTTGCGAACTGCCCACTAGCGTAGATCTTGCGGCAACACACGCGTTTGCATGGTCAGTCAGACGCCGCGCCGACTCAAACACCTCTTTTACTTCGCTTCTTTGCGTACTGCTTCCTCCCATGCGTCCCACTTCAATTCCATATCCCATCCAAACCACTCGTTCACACACCATCCCGCACGACCACGATGGATCCCTGCGGCCACAACAACAATGACTTCGGCCAAGCCGGAGCCTACAATGGGTCTTCCTCGCCCATCAAGTTCTGGCGGAGAGGTATGACGAGAGAAAGGAAAATGAAAAGGCGGAGGCGGATGGAGTTGATGCCGCTGTGCATAATGATGAGGAAAGCCGTAGCAAGGTTGGTGTCTGAGGGGAATTTGAGGGCATGAGAGCCATCGTACAATATTGAATAAGAGTTCTTTCGTGCGCCATGCACGAGTCGTGTAGCACAAGCAATGCGCCGGTGATTGATTCCTGCAATTCAAGGCTCATTGTCCGCCGCTCCAGCTCTTCCCATGCGTGTCGCGTTGCAACCATTGATCGCCGACTTCAATGATACAGACGGCGGCGGCTGTGGACATGGAAGCCAGACTTCACATGTCTATCATTGAATTATCGTCGACTTCTCATATAAGCTCCCTACCTCGCGCTTCCTCCAGTCTTTAAAACATCCTCCACCCAACGTACACAAGGAGAACAACGACAACACGAACAACGCAGCCTTGATCTATACGAACAGTGCAGCCCACAAACAACACAGCCTTGATCCATACGAACAGTGCAGCCCTCATCTACGGCATATAATCTCTCCCTCGCGTTTCTTCCAGTCGCCATAAAATCCTTGATACGAACACCACAACATACCTATTGACAACACGATCAAGATAGTGTCTGACAACACGATCAAGATAGTGTCTGACAACACATACGCCCAACATGAAGTTTACCATCGTCATCATCAGCGCGATCCTCAGTGTCGCAGCCGCCCTCCCAGGCGCGCACTATGCTTCGACTATCGAGAAACGCTGGGAGTGCGAGACCACTCCCCTTTGCGCTTTCGAATGCACGAAGCAACGTGACGCTTTCGACAGCTGCGCATGTAGCCTACTGACTTGCAATGGAGGTTACGAATGGACGGCGAAAAAGCAAGCGCTCGACAATTGCTGTCAAGAGCACACAACATGAGGAGTGAGGGTTTGGAGGTGAAGGAGAACTTGGAGAGAGGTGGTCAGATTGAAATGAAATGCAGCATACCAGTGAGACAACTTACTTTCACTTCGCCTTCGTGAAGCCAAATATCGTGACACTTTCAAACGCTCTCCTTGACAACCCACCACCAGCAACTGCACACACATACATCACAACAAACCACTACGAAATGACTCGCTGCGCCGAAACCAACTGCACCAGGAGCGTGATTCTGCCTCCGGGCCGCGAATTGAAGGCAAACTTCATTTGCAAGATGCACAAGCTCGAGCTCTACAGGAGCTGCGCGCAGATGATTGCGCACTGCCAGCACGGGCGTATGCCCACTGGGGGCACGCCTGAAGAAGGCCTGAACGAAGTCCTGTTCGGGTGGATGAGGGGGGCTAGGCGACACTCCGTGTCTGGTAAGTATACTTGAAGCTATTCACATCTGCAAGTCAGGTGACTCCCACCTCGATGAAGCATTGGACCTGTACGAGATGGTTCATCTTGACGAGGATCGGTGGCGTTGAGGTTGATGAAGATATCCAGCCTGCACGAAGCGACGTCGGAAATCGGGCCTACTCAATGAGTATGATTGGCTGACATGAATTTTAGCAGAGACGGACATCGATGACGCCCTTGAAAAAGGACCCGAGGCGCAGCCCTCCCGCAGCGTCTAAGCGACGCATCCTCAAGCACTCGGCATCTGGGCGCCGCTGTGGCGGCCGAGGCTGCGATTCGTTCATGTCGGGGGAAAATCGATCCGCGCGCGGTTTTGTCGCCATAAGTGGAGCGTCGCGCGAGCGAAACGGCAGGGATGACGACCGACAAGACGTCGCGCGCTCGGCATGCGATTTACGATGGAATCGATGGTGTTGGCGTCGGATGTCGCTGTTGCCTCCGTCCTAGTCTTTTCCTCTTGTTCGCCTTCTCTGCGTGTCTTTGAATTCCTTTGCAGCGCTAGAACGTTTGCAAGACATGTCTGCGTGCGAGCGGTAATTAAGACAACACCACGACGACGAATACCGCTCCTGGGAGCTTCCTGAGTACTTTCCGCCTCCAACGCACCCTCCGCGGGCAGGAACGCAAATATGGCGGGCGCAATCGTTCGACAGACGTGGATCCTCACCAAGAAGACGCTGCTTGTGGTGTTCTGGCGGCACTGGTTCTTTACGAGCGTTCGCGCGTTTTGGGCGCCTATCATTTTCGTGCGTGGGATGCCTGAATTCTTATGGAAACAATTGCTGATTATCGTAGATGTTCTTCATCACATACGCCAAGAACTTCTTCATTCCTCCCTCAGAATTCGGAATCGGCAGTCCTACTCCAATTCGCCCCTTCTCGAATGCGCTCAACGCTGCATCTGGCGGCCGTGACAAGGTTGTCTTCGTTAACAACGGCCACACCGGTGGCGAGATCGAGAACATCATCACACAGCTTTCGGATCAGGTCAGAAGTGCGGGTCTACAGGCAATCACGCTGGAGAAAGAGGTGGACCTCCTCACGACATGCCAGAGCTCGCTGCGAGGCGCAAGCACATGTTTTGGTGCGGCGACCTTCCACTCGAGCCCCAATGAAGGCAGTGGCGGAGGATGGAACTACACTCTTCGGGCCGATGGCGCACTAGGAGACCAGATCTACGTGGACCAGACCGACAACGACATTGAAATCTACGTTTTGCCCTTCCAACGAGCTATCGACCAGACCATTGCATCAGCGAGCGGCGGTCGGAACTACCCACAGACCAATGAATACCCGTTCACTGAGCGCACGCAGAAGGAGAGAGATGAGCGTATCCGACAGCTGTACATGGGCGCATTGATCAATATTATGGGAGTCGCACTGTACGTCGGTGTCTGCGGTGTCACGTACCAGCTCACAGGACAAATGGCTGAGGAACGAGAACGCGGCATTTCACAGTTGGTCGAGGCCATGTCACCAGCAAAGAAGGCTTGGCACACGCAGTTTGCACGACTACTTTCCAACCACATCGCATTTGACATCATCTACTTCCCTGGTTGGGTCATCATGGGCCTGATTGTGTGGGCTCTCGCTTTCCGATCTTCGAACGCTGCCATTTTGGTCATATTCCATATCTTAGCTGGACTGTCTCTCACGAGTTTCTCCATCTTTGGTGGCGCATTCTTCCGAAAGGCCCAACTTTCTGGCATCACCATAGTCATTGTTCCGATTCTACTGGCTATCATCGCGCAAGTTGCTGGACCATTTGGCACTGGTGCCGTCTACGCCCTCAGTCTGATCTTCCCGTCCATTAACTACGTCTTCTTCATCATCTATGTAGCCCGTTTTGAGCGCGAGCTTATTGGCGTCAACATGGTCAAGTCAGCGCCTAACTATAACGATCACAAATGGACCAACATGGGCATAGTGTTCTGGATCTTCCTTATCATTCAGACCATTGTTTATCCTTTCCTCGGCGCACTTGTCGAACGATGGCTATACGGCACGATTTCCGCAGACAGGAAGACCACTACGTCGTCTCCGGAACACAACATCATCTTGACCAACTTTTCCAAGCACTGGACGCCCAGCTGGTTCCGCCGCAATGTCCTGGCCAAGATCGGCATCAAGCCTCCGGAGACGGTCAAGGCTGTAGACGACTTCAGCATCAAGGCGCGGAAGGGCCAGATCATGGTGTTGCTTGGTGCTAACGGAAGTGGCAAGTCGACAACGCTCGATGCGATTGCTGGCCTCAACACCATTACGAGCGGCGCCATTGAGATTGACGGAACTGGTGGCTTAGGCTTGTGCCCACAGAAGAACGTCATGTGGGACGAGCTCAACGTCTTCGAGCATGTGCGCATTTTCAACCAGCTGAAGTCGACCGGCGCATACGACAGCAAGGACACGATTGAAGACCTGATCCGCGCTTGCGATCTGGGACACAAGATCAAAGCACAGTCAAGTACGCTCTCTGGAGGTCAGAAGAGAAAGCTACAGTTGGCTATGATGTTCACAGGTGGCTCGAAGGTGTGCTGTGTGGATGAAGTCTCATCAGGTCTCGACCCGTTATCTAGAAGAAAGATTTGGGAGATCCTGCTTGCTGAGCGTGGCGATCGCACTTTCCTGCTTACCACACATTTCCTTGATGAAGCTGATGTCCTTGCCGACTACGTTGCCATCCTTTCCCGTGGTGTCTTGAAGACCAAGGGCACCTCTGTCCAGCTCAAGCACGAAGTCGGCGCCGGCTACCATGTCTCTTACCCCAAGAACGCTCCTGTTGCTCCGCCGAAAGACGCTATCAGGAAACCGTCACCTTCAGAAGGCATAGTTCAGTACCAATTTTCCGACGCACTACCCGCTACCCGCTTCGTGGACATCCTGCGAGACAACGGTATTGAGAACTACGACATTGTCGGTCCCACACTCGAAGACGTCTTCCTTGCCTATGCTGAGGAGGTCAAGGAGTACCATTTGATGGAAGCCGACCGTGATGAGGCACTCGGTGTACTTGATTCGAGCGGCAAAGAAGGAGACGTACCATCGGAACATAACTCGGAGACTGTCAAATCACCCTCGATGGGCAAGGGTCGCGGTACGTCTATGTTCAAGCAGACCTTGATCCTCATCCGCAAGCGCTGGACCATCCTACGTCGCAACTTCTGGCCATACATCTTCGCTTTGCTCATTCCTATTGCCGCCTCTGGTCTTGTTACTCTTTTCCTCAAAAGCTACACACCGGTTGGATGCGATCCTGGCGCTAGCTCAAACGACCCCGAGGTGTTCGCGCTCTCAAGTGTCGATGTTATCCCTCTCATCCCCATTGGTCCAAGGAACCTGGTCGGCGAGGCTATTCAGACTATTGCCAACCGTTCTGGTATCAACCCCGATAATTTCTACATCGTCGACACCCTTGATCAGTTCAACGACTTTGTTGGCACGAGGTTCCGCAATATCACACCTGGTGGCTTCTTTCTGAACCAGGACGGGCCTACGATCATGTCCTACCTTGGCAGTGGAGGTGTAGTTGGTGGTCTCATCACACTGAACGCTCTCGACAATGTCCTTACTGACGTTGCTATCACCACCTCTTACCAGCAATTCGCCGTCCCTTTCGCACCCAACATGGGTGACACACTGCAGCTGATTCTGTACTTTGGTCTTGCCATGACTGTTTATCCAGCGTTGTTTGCCCTATACCCGACGCAAGAGCGTCTGCGCAATGTTCGAGCTCTGCATTACAGCAACGGTATTCGAGCGGTCCCATTATGGCTTGCGTACACCACTTTCGACTTTTTCTTCGTCCTCATCATTTCTGGCATCACAGTTGCAATCTTCGTCGGGGCTTCTAGCGCTTGGTACGCTCCTGGCTACTTGTTTGTCGTGTTCTCCCTTTACGGCCTCTGCGCGCTTCTCTTCTCGTACATCATTTCTATCGTCGTCACGTCTCAGCTCGCGGCTTTTGCCTTCGCTGCTGGTGGCATGGTCTCGCTCTACCTCATTTACTTCATTGGGTACATGGCTATTTTGACGTACGCGCCTGCATACGCAATCGACAACTATCTCGAGATCTTCCACTGGACGGTGTCACTGATCAGTCCGGCTGCCAGCTTGCTCAGAACGCAGCTGCTATCACTCAACTCGTTCAGCGTATTGTGTGACGGAAATCAGATTCCTAGCTATCCTGGAGCGCTACGTGTCTACGGTGGACCGATCCTGTACCTCATTGTCCAAGCCATCTTGCTCTTTATCGCGCTTGTATGGTGGGACTCTGGCTACCGACCAGGCTTCCTCAATCGTGAGAAGAGTCGACAACAGCACAGGGAGGAGAACGTCGACAACATTCCAGCTGCCGTTGCTGCTGAGATCACTCGCACGGAGCAAAGCAAGGACAGCTTGCGTGCACTCCATCTTCAGAAGACGTTTGGTAGTAATCACGCCGTTAACGACATTACATTCGGTATTCCTCAAGGTCAAGTCTTCGCCCTTCTTGGTCCCAACGGTGCTGGCAAATCCTCCACCATCTCGCTCATCCGTGGTGACATCCACCCAACGACGCACATCAATGGCGGCGGCGATGTTCTCATCGAAGACATCTCCATCATCTCCAAGCGCGCCGCAGCCCGAGGCCACCTCGGTGTGTGCCCACAATTCGACGCTATGGACACTATGACCGTGACCGAGCATTTGTACTTCTACGCTCGCGCGCGCGGTGTCCCAGATCCCAAGTCCTCCGTCGATGCCATCCTGCAAGCCACTGGTCTCCATCGTTTCGAGCACCGCCTCGCGTCCAAGCTGTCTGGCGGTAACAAGCGCAAGCTATCTCTCGGTATCGCTCTCATGGGCAACCCATCCGTTCTCCTTCTCGACGAGCCTTCTTCCGGTATGGACGCCGCTGCCAAACGTGTAATGTGGCGCACTCTCCTCGGTGTCGCAGCACCTGGCCGTGCCCTGCTTATCACAACACACTCGATGGAAGAAGCCGACAAACTCGCTACGCGTGTGGGTATCATGAAGCGCAAGATGCTGGCACTCGGTACGGTCTCGGATCTTGGCGAGCAATACGGCGACGCATGGGTTGTGCAACTAGTCCTCAAGTCAGCGCCGGACACAACAGAAGAGGAGATGGAGCGCGTGAAGGACTGGGTCAGACGAACTGTACCAGGTGTTCAGCTAGACAAATGGGGCAGTCGCGGCGGTGGCCATGGACAGTTGCGATTTAAGGTGCTCAAAGGCGCTGCCGTGGACGCTGCTACACATCCCCAGCCTATCCAAGACTCGAAGCTTGAAGACTCGCAAGTCCAACCCGTCACCACCAACGCTTCAACAATGTCCTTTGACCTCAACAGTATCCCCGGCCTTATCCAGCTCCTCGAGACGAACCGCGAGACGTTGGGCTTGGAGTACTACTCCGTGTCGCCGACGACGTTGGACGAGGTGTTCTTGCGCGTTGTCGGAGAGGAGGAAGAGGAGGATAGTGTAAAAGCGAAGACGAAGAACAAGGGCTTCATGGCGAGACTTGTGTGCTGCGGACTACCGTGGTAGAGTGCGCATTTGGGATGGAGTTTGATATCCATAGATTGTGATAATGCATATTTCTTGACTTCGAAAGGTTCTTCGCGTGTTCTATCGGGTGATTTACGTATTTGCTCGACAGTGCGCAAGGATTGGGGGTTGTCTGTGGTGCTGGATGTGTCAGTGAAGGATTTCAGTCTTAAGCCGACGACATGTGGCAGGCCCTATATCAAGTCGCCAGCTTCTGCTGTCCTGTTGCCATAGGTATGATTGGCAATAACTTTCAAATGAGTACTGCCTGCTTCTCAAGCTCTCGTCTAAGCCCCGTCGCGCAACTCTCAAGACCCCATCTCACACTGCGCAACACGCATAGGACCCCAGGTAGCACAATTATAGAGTCGTCCTGAGCGGACCCCCGACCTCTTGTGTTTGATTTATACGTCTGACCTGGCACTGGTCTCGAAGTGCGGCGTGTTGGGGTGGGAGGGCGTCGAGCACGAGCTCGTTGAGCATGACGCGAGCGGCCGGGGTAGTAAGGGACATGATGGGAGCGTCCGTGGTTGGAAGTGCTATTCGATCTGGAGTCTTGGGCTTGTGGTTTCGAAGAAGTTCTGTCCGCGGCGTGGTGCCGGTCGTGCGGTGAGATCAGTCAAAGATACAAATGGCGGGCCTCCGACACTGGAAGTTAAGAAAGCAACACCTCAACTTGGGGGCTCAGATAGTCGCATCCCAGCTGAAATCAGAGACTCTTATGAGGATCAAGCTGTACATTTGACGCCTTTGTGTGCGGCCGTGCTGGTAAGCCTTCGGTCAGCGTTCTGCTGTTGCGGCGCGCGGTGCAAACGAGGGCTGTCAACAGCACAATTTGAAAGCAGCTTCAACACCGCGAAGCTGATCAATTCGATTTCCCGTCCTTGAGAGACATCAGAACATCGTAATATGATGGGTTCCTGCGCAGTGGATCACCGATTTCGACAACTTCGCAGTGTAGAGCAGCGCCAGACGCGCGCGAGAGTGACGCATATGACAACAACCTAAACCCAGCACTAAATACAGCAATTTCATTCGAACAACACAATTCAAGCTCTTCCTTGAGAGTCCAGCAGATGCCGGAACAGATCAATGAAAAGAAAGGCCCTTAGGCAAAAGCAAAAATTGTGCCGCTCGACGGCCTCAGTGGGTTATCGTCAGAAGCCGCAACCAGACCGCGAAGTGCAATGCAGTCGATCGAGGCTGACTCTCAGGTTTTAACGCCTCGGAGTCCCAGCTTGAACCCCCCTTGATGAATCAGGTTGTAGTAGAGGAAGGGGAAGGGGGGCAGACAGTATTTATGCCCCCAAGCAGCAAAGCTCAGACCACCCCGCGCGCGTCAGATCAATCTTTCCGCGCTTCTGTACGTATCCAGAAGCACCGACCTGCACTTTGATCCACCCAATCGGGCATAGGTCGTGTGATCTTACTGTCGAGTTACTAAGCGGCGCTAGCAGCCTGGAGGCATATAAGGGCTCCCACCCCCCCCCCCTCTTTCTTTCTTCAGCCGCTGCTGCTGCTATCCGTTTCCTCGGTGCTCACGATACCTTGGTTGGGCCGCGATCATGCCATTGTACCTTGGCGATTGGTTGCGGTCGGAGACATTACTGCGGTGTGGACTCTCGGAACAATTTTTGCTCTTTACTATCCACAGATAGTCTTCTTTTCGTTGATTCACTTGGCTTGCTGAGTGGTTGAAGAAGAGAACTTTATGACTTGAAGGCTACGCTGGACGCTTTGTTGCAATTGTTGCCACTATACGTGTGACCTTTTGCTTGAAGTGTTACTGTTGTACCCATTATTTATTGCTACAGGTGTTGCTATTGCGCAGTTCATTCTTTGCTACAAGTACTGCCGTTGTGCGGTTTGATTCCTGCTACATATGCTGCTGTTATGCACGTTGTTTGATATCGTCCGTGTTGTCGACGCTCGCTGCCACTACAATGAGTTCATGCGTACATTCGATTGATATCCTTTCAAGGTGTATGAATCTAATTCTTGCATTCAGATGGTGACTATCCATGTGTTGTTATCCCATCGACTGGACGCGATCAGTGGCGCTCAGGTGAATGAGCAGCCCGCAACTGCGACATGAAATTTCAGTTTGCGTGATTTCCCCTCCCGTCCCTCGAGCTTTGCTGTCTTGCAGCTCCAGCTCCTAAAACTCTCGTCCTCTCAAGCAATTTCTCTCCTCCACTGCACTCAGCGCGAAGCGTCTACACAATCGAGCAGCACTTCCCAATCCCTCTCCACGCCACACTCACGACCACTCCCGCTCCCTCTCCTCTCTCTCAAGATGGCCCCCACCATCATCAGCCTGCCGAAAGAGCTGCTCGGGCTTGTCTTCGAGGAGCTCTGGCTGGCCACACCAGATGCAGGTACCAACCTGCTCCCGCTCGTGAACCACTCCTTGGATTTGTTCGCGGAAGCCAAGCACCGCGCGCCCCTATGGGGACCGACGAACGAGATCTCTCCCCCTGCCTACGGGCTCCCTATTTGGCTCCTGACCAGTAAGATGGTGATGGAAGAAGGCGTTGCGGCGTTCAACCGCATCGGCCGAATATACATGAGCACGCCTCAGCTATTCTTCGGCTGCGACGAGGACGACAAGGAGTACGATGAGGCAGCGAGGCGAACTTCCTGGTACAATCCAGACGCCTTTCCCTCCCTCCAATCACCAGACAAGTGGCGCCGTTTGTTCCTCTTCTTCGAATGGCCGCAACACTATTTCGACCCCGCGCAGCGCCGTCCCTTGGTCGACTGGGACTTGAAGGACGTAGAGTACTGCCGAGACCTCTTTGCGCATATCGGCAAGAGCGAGGTGTTGAGGGAACTTGAGTTCCGCTTCACCGCAAGCATGTACGAGGTCGACAGTGTTTACACTGTTGACCTCAAGCCGCTTGCGGCTCTTGTCGGTGGTTTCGCTACCCACCTGGACCGCCTCGACGTCTTTCTGGAGATCAAGAGGGATTGCGTCGTGGAGGAGGAGGAGCAGGATGATGAGGAGGTCCTCGCCTTAGAGGAAGTGCGGGATGAGGTGGAAGCCCTCATCTTGCAGGAGGTGCGCAAGTTGAGCGAGCGTGCGTTGGTGGAGATGAGTTGTGATGCCGTAGAGGGGATCGAGGGGATGAGGCTTTGGGAGGGCGACTTCTCCAAGTTTCGTGGATGGAGGCTGCTGTGGACGCGTTAGTGGGCAACCACACTGCGGTTGGTTGACTGTCTGGGGCTGCACGTAGATAGTCCTAGATGATGCCAATAAAGTATCATGTTCTTCTCGACTGCGTAAAGCACTGCGAGACCCTCCCGGATGATTGATCTCACGAACTGAAATGAAAAGTTGTAAGAAGTTCGCTATCTATCGAGGACAAACCACTGTGTGCCATTCGCACTCGCTTCAGGTCATTATGTAGAACCAGTGATAGGCTTTGGTGTCTAGGCTCATGGAACCACTCAATATAGCACGGTAAATGCACAACGACGCCTTTGCAGCCATTCACGATTATGAATTCACTCAACACTCATTTGAATCGCAAATTGACCAAATTTCTGTTGGTGGGTCATCAATATTCTCTTTCACTGCCCATGTACCACTTCTTCTCCACTAATTCACCATCGAAATCTCCGTGTGTCTGTACATCATCTTTGTCTGATAAAGAATGTTCGACATATCTTTCCCCAACCAGCTTCCCTTCATCACAACAAGAAAGTCTCAACACGTTTGTTGAAAACCGCACAACTCCTTCTGCTAGAAAACTCAACCCTTCGCTTCGCCAAACTTGAGATAGCAATTTAGACATCTCGATATGTCAAAGAAAATCCGATCCGTTGCGAACAAGATTAGTATGAAGGCCGCCTACCGCGCTGATAGACTCATTAAGTCTGTATTCAGGGCAAAGTCCCGAGAAGTAGAGCATGCCCCCGCAGTCACTTCGTCTTCGGTGTACAGTCAATCATCTGGCTTCTCCACCGAGGTTATGGACACGAACAACTGCGAGGATGTAGCTCCCAACCTTCAGACTCAGCAAGACGACCTCTGGGAGAAGGAGCAAGAAGAACGAGGGCAAGATCTTGCTATCCGTCAGCTCTTGCACGCTTCTGGCATGAGTGCTAAGACGTCGCGACTCCATCGTCGAATCTTGAATTGTACAAATTCTGGCAATAACATAGTACATATTACCACGCCGCTGTCCATCAAAGCAAAGCCTCAAAAGGCTACAGAGCATACTGTGTCTGACACTAGCGATGGCACTCAACCTCCTGCAATGTGCGAACAGCAAACAGGTATTATTCGAGAACAGGATGTCAAGCCTGTACCGGACGTAGATCAGGGCAATGATTCTGGTTCTGACTCCTCGTCACTTCGTCGACGTGGGGCTGTGCGCCTCAAGACTAACCCCATGCATGTCTGCCCAACGCACGAAATCAAGCACTATACTCGTCCGCGGTGAAGTATGAGTCCAAACTTCTTTCTCGAGTCTTGTGAGGATGGTGGTATATTCAAGCAAAACTACGGCTTGTCCAGGTCGAGACGAGCTTTTGATCCTCTATCATGTGTTGTTGTAAAGGACGCAGACTGGGTAATATGCGGGGAGCAAAAGTGGCTTTGATTGGACTCTGGTCTCCTGCCATGTCAGTGTGGTAGAAGATTGAGCCAAATGGAAGCCCTGAAATGATTCTTTGAAAGGTGATGAGGTACGCTTTTGTCTGACCGTATAGTGCCATTTGAGAGTAATCTGGTGGTGTTGTTCGCCATTTTTGAAGATAAGATGACTAACAGTATGTATTTGCAGTCGGTTTCTTCAAGTAGTATTCAAGAGCCATTGCTGTTTCGACAGAACATCAAGTGCGTCCAAGATCACAATCACCCCAACCCCAATTTTGTACTCATCTCTGCAGATCATGGAATCTCACCGCCCGACGACCTCCACGCCTAGACCCCCAACTTACGCCATTCATCTGGCCCCCAATCGTGCCCCAGCGCAGTTCACTTCTTGTAGATGAAGCTGCACTCGACTTCATTACAGAGCATGTCTTGCTTCTGCGCTATATGAAATTCGAGCGTGGGAATATCGCGTACCAGTCTATCGTAGTATCGGCACAGCGACTGATTGAAGGTCGTAGCGCCCTCCCACAATCCGAATCGTCCCTCCACAGAAATCTCGAACCTGTCCAAGTCGACTGTAGCATCCCAGAAATCTTTCAACCCGCCAAGGTTGATGCAGATGTTTTCTGCCCAGAAGACATTGGGGCCACTCTCCAGCGAAATCTTGAGGCTGCGAAGGCTCTTTGCCCCGCCAAGGTATCGCACTAGGACTTCCATACAGCATTTCTTGCAAGCTACATGGAGGTTGTCACCGTAATGGCGACGAAGGTTTATTAGCGGCAAATTGAGCTCAATGGCTTGGACGCGTGAGAGAAGAGCTCCGGCCAGGACATTGTGTAGGACGTCGGAGTGCTGGAAGTCAGATGCGCGTCCCCACCACATAAACGGAAAGGGAGAAACACAAAGACTACCGCGGCGAATCAGAGCATCGGAGCTCTCAGACTGGATCAACCTGCTCGTCTTGGGCCACGTTGGCATTTTCGCGAACTTTTTATTGTAGACAATGGTGGGCGGGAACGTCTCAGTGGTGCTGTACCAGATGCCTTGCCTAATGTCATCGTGGTCCTGTAGGTCGATGATTGGAGTATCGAGCCACAGCCAATCGTAGATTTCGTCGCGTATCTCACGGGGGAGATCGAAGAAGGTCGTTGGCATGATGGATGGTAGGTAGTAGAGGCTTCTGATAAGAGTAAGGGACGCGACGGGAATTCCGCGCGTGCGAGGGAATTTGAAGTGGGACTGGAGGCAATGGTTGAAATTCTCAGTAAGCGAGAGAAAGTGGGCAGTGGTTGTTCGCAAGAAGGAAATGGAGCTGAAGCACACGCAGTGCACGTCCGTGCGCACCAGCGATCAAACGACCAATTGTACAAGCACAACCAAGCGGATTGCCGGAATCATGATGCGAACTCTGATTGCAATTCCAATAGCTGTTGATTATCATTACCCATCCTGTTCCCCTTCCACGTCTCTGTAGTCCTCATGGATCAGTCCTTGCCGTACCTCCCTCCAAAGTCCAGATAACCGCCGGTGCCCAATGTCCTCGTCCGCACCCGAAAATCCCAAGTGCTGTGCTAAATGAGACCGACCTACGACAAGGTAAGAAGTTCATTTAGAATACCTTCGAGTACTTACTGGCCTGATTGTTTCTCACTGTCTGAGTGTAGACAAAGGAGAGAGGGAAGGAACGAGCAAAAGCCCGATATCGCATCGTGTCCAAGTACCCAGGACCCCGCCATCTCTTGCTTGCCATCATGATCTGGGCCGAAGCGCAGACATAGCAACATACCTACCCAGTACCTACTTTGATGATAACGAAATTATGCAGAGCCAGTTTTGAGCACATGATCAAAGAAATGGGACGTACATCCGGCGGAGCGAAGTCATCGTTCGTGAAAACAATGGCCCGACCGCGACCACCTCCGACTTCATTGGGATTACCAGCGGAAGGAACGTTGCAGCCATAAGGATCGGTAACGACATTGTTCGAGTCGATTTCGGCTGAGCAGCGGCAAAGGTTACCCTGCTCAAGGGCGTAGATGCGGTAGGGACCCCCAATCGCATCGATACAGAACCTGCGACAGGTGATTTGCGTGAAGGTAGAGTTGTAGGCAGATGGTCCTTTGAAAAGGGATTGGCCGTCTTTGCCAGTGGTTGAGACACAACCAAGAAGGGTTCCTTCGGGGTCGTTGTCTGAGATGAGGGTTTGAGGATTGGTGGCAGGCGTGCCTGCAGGCAGAGGGCTACCAATTGGGGTAGGAATTCCAGAGCCGAAGATAGGCGAGCTGGTGGGCGAGCTTGGAGCAGCGGATGGGATGCTCGGCGAAGGCAAGCCTGTAGACTGGCCGGCATTGGAGGGCACGGAAGAGGCACCTCCACTGACTTGAGGGGTCTGGGAGCTGACGCCCCCGGCATTTGGAAGACTGCTGGGTGCAATGATAGGTCCGGAAGATGGACCGCTGATGGGAGCACCAATGGATGGGATGGTATCAGAAGGTGTACCGCCGATAGGGGCGCTGACGGATGGGATAGCGCCAGATGAAGCACCGCCGATGGGGACGCTGACGGATGGGATAGCGCCAGATGAAGCACCGCCGATGGGGACGCTGACGGATGGGATAGCGCCAGATGAAGCACCGCCGATGGGGACGCTGACGGATGGGATAGCGCCAGATGAAGCACCGCCGATGGGGACGCTGACGGATGGGATAGCGCCAGATGAAGCACCGCCGATGGGGACTCTGACGGATGGGATAGCGCCAGATGGTACACCACCGATAGGAGTGCTAACGGGCGGAACTCCTCCGGATGAAACACCACTGATAGGGGCGCTGACGGATGAAATAGCGCCAGGGAGGGTTCCAATAGTTTGTGGGCCGCTGGCAGTCGCCAAGCCTGTGATAGAAGACTGGCCGACTGGGAGACTGATGGTAGGTGAGCCAACGGCTGGCTGGCTGCTGCTTGGTACATTGTTTGGTGTTGGAGCCACAAGCCAAACGTTGACAGCGTTGGGACCACCACCGGCTTGTGTTGAGTCGCCTGAGTTGGGGATGTTGCACAGGCTCTCGTTTGGTGTAGCCGGAATTGAGCCAGGGATAGTTGGTACCCTGGGACTCGTGTTACCGCAGCGACATGTCTGACCGTTCTGAATACCAAAGTAGGTGTACGGCGCGCCGGCCGCGGTGGTTTGACAGAAGGTTCGACAGGATGCGTCGGTCATGTTGCCGCTTGTAGCGTTGAAGCTGGCATCTTGGAGGACCGGAGGTTCCGTGGAGAAACAGCCTTGGTAGGGGGAGTTGATGGGGTCGAAGTCTGTGATCAAGGAATCCTTTGATGTGTTAGCCAAGCCCGAAGGCAATGGTTAGCGACATCTCATATGCTCAAAACTGTGCTCTGCGTAAAATCATAGGAAAGAAATATACACAGGAAAAGCTGTGAAAGTCAGTATGACAGCACCTATGCAAGATTCATTAGTAAGCTTGAGATTGAAGTTAGCGAATATGATCGAATCTAGCAGGTTAACTGAATGAATCAAGTAGATCTAGTCGGCGTATCTTAATGCTGTATCAGCATGTCAGAAAGTGGAAATTAGCAACTTATAGAATTGAGTTAGCAATGCTGATCAACAGTTTAGCAGTGCTACAGCAATCCTAGGTTAGCAAGTCTGCGTCTTAATCAGTTTGTCTGCGTCTAAGTCAGTATTTAAGAATTTGTCTCTGGCCGTGAGTTAGCAGTCTGCGTCTGAGTTAGCATATCTGAACCGGCAAGTTAGCGTTTCGAAGTTTGTGTCCTATGTCAGTATTAAAGTAAGGCAACAAGCCGGAGTCGCAGTATACAAAGAACAAGAGCGAGACAGCGGTAATGAGACAGTTGTAGAACAGGTGTGCATCGTTACTATATAGTCTCAGCACAGGAAGATTTGTCTTGCAGGGAGTCGGCTTCAGTAGTGCATCCCGGTGTGTTGGGCCTTGCGTGACACGGGGTCGATGACCGAGAAGTTCCGAGCAGAGGTTGCAGCACAACATGAGTCCTGGTATGCACCGCCGAGTCAGACCTGATCTAGAGCAGCACGGTCCAAAGGACAGATTCGAAATACTGTTCTGTCATGGCAACGATGAATTGTATGTACATAGGTAGACTCTAGAAAGACTGTCAAGATAAAGGTAATCGTTTGAAATAACACACCATCTCGCACATGGATCCATCCAAAAGGTTGCAAGAGCACATGTCATAGACATCCCTCGTCCAAAGTGCTCTGTATTGCGCGTTCAACGCGCGTGCTGCCACTCTGTTCGCGGCAGCTTGGCCCGAGAACCCCTTCTCTTTTATATGTCCTACGTAGCACGGGCTTCCCACGTGTTGTGAAACAACGCTTCTCCAGGGCAACAGCCTTTACAATCGCTTGCTCGCGCAAGTTTCAACGTCACCCCAGCAATCAAAGCGAACTTGAGTCTCACGTGACGCTCAGAAATGCACTTCCACCAACATGACAGTAGGCTGAGTGAAGGGATCTCGTGCAGATATCTGTAACCCCACATTGCTGCCATGGCTCCGAGTAAGGCCGACGCGCGCTATGGTCTCCCTTTCCGAGGCCAAAATCTGCGAAGAGAAGCGCGTGAACGTTGTTGCCAGGCAAGCATAGTGTGGAATGTGCTGTTGAAACTCGCTACGACACACGTCGAGAAGTTCAGTGCGGCGAAAACCAATGAGGTGAAGAACAAGTCGACAGGACAGGTAAGGCTCGATTCCACCAGTATTGGCGACGATTGGAAGTATAAAATCCTTCCATGGTTGAGCAAGATCTGAAGCTCCCAAGCCTAATCCCAAGACAGCAGACGCTCCGGCCGCTGCGATATCGCATCTGGTACGCAGCCCCAAGAGCACACTTGCGCCTTGAAGGGCAAGGTGCGCCCTGTGCCGAAGCTCAGGCAGTACCATTGAATCCATTCTGCTCTCGCCACAACAAAATCGCTCTTACACACGAAGCATGTCTTGAACTCCCCATAACCGCCAGCGCTATTTTGTTCCGCTTGCTTTAGTATAGCATCCGCTACTGGAGGCACCGGGTCGCCAATGTGATGTCGAATATCCGAGATGGTGAGGTCCTCTTGATCCTTGTGGCGAAGTGCGCTGTGAATGGCCAGTGTAAGAAGAGATTTGGTTTTCTTGGTGTGGGGAGGTGTGAACCATGACTTGGGTACACCATGCGCGCCTCGTGCCGTGTTTGTTATAGTGGCGAAGTCGTCTTCTGACGATGGTGGCTTGGGAGAACCATCAATGAGGCTACCAGCTTCATCGAAGTAGCTAACTAGCGAATGTGCCAAGCACCTGGGCCGCATGAAATACATTTCGTCATCGAAGAAAGAGTAGTGTGTGTGCCCACTTTGGGTCGGGTTGTCAGAGAAAATTATCATCTCCAGATACAGCACGCCCCACACGTGCTGATCCCGGTCAGGCATCGAAGCAACAGTTCTGTGAAGCTGCTCCACGCAGTCAGTATGCTCAAGACCTGATCGAGTGGTCCTCAACGTTGACCAGAAATTGCGTAAGGGTTGTGGAAGAGGAATCTCAAGTCGATCGTCTTTTGGGTGCAACCATTGCACGCCGCTGTCACCCAGTGTCTCGAGCCCGCCGTCGTTTCCTCCCTTCCACATGTACAGCATCTCGAAAGGTAGCGACTGGATGTGATTTCGCGAAATGTTCAGCTCGCGGAGACGGCGAAGCTGGGATATCTGCACTGGGAGCTCTTCAATGTTGTTGTCAATGAGGGCAAGTGTAGTCAGATTCTGTACTCGGAACAAGGACGGTGTGAGGTGTTGGAGTTTGTTGTGGTTGAGGTCAACATACAACTCGGGCACCATGGAGCGATATTGGCCTTCTGCTGGGAGATCATTGCCTGGGTCTGGTACGCTTTTGATCACAGAAGACAATTCGCCAATGCGCTGAATGTGGCGATCTTCGAAATCACAATCGCTGAAATCGTAGTATTGAGCGTTGCTGTCCAAGCCTCTGTATAGCTTCTCACAGAACATAGACTCTCGATCGTCTGCAATCGACAGCAATTCGGGTGGGTCGACTTCCACGGTACCATCGAGACCGAAAGGCGGTTTGTGTGGTGGAAGGAGGGAGTCTGAGCTGTCGGTGGCATCGCTCATCATGTACACTCCTGAGTCAAAGTTGCGCGTCATCTTCGTCTTCTTGGCTTCTGGTGTGCTGTGGGCGGACGACTCCGCGTTGTCCCACCAGGCACCTTTTCGCTTGTTCTTGAAGATACGCGGTGATTGATAATTGACAAGATCGGCAGACTCGCGAGAGTCGTCACTGGAGAAGAGAGGGGGCGGGGAGCTCGATTTCGGAGACAAGATGGTGTTTCGTGGCTCGAAGAATGGCGAACCTGGAGCGGTCGCGTGGGGTGGTGACGATGGTGGCACTGCATCACTGTCCATGTTCGCGTAGAGGGACTTTCGCTCCGTGGACGGCAGATGGAACAGCTACAGAGGAGGTCTGATGGACGAGGGGAAATGTCTGGATTTGGCTTCACAGAGTGAGTGAATGCAGAGGGAATTGCTCGGGCGCGACGCGTTGGAGTTCGACGCGACCCCCACTAGTTTGACATGGAACCAGGGTTCAAAATCCCGCCATGGTCCGCGAACGCACGTGCGCGACTAGTACCACAACCTTCACATTTTCCGGACAGTTTTCATATGTGAGAGCTTTGCCAGTTGTAGACTTCAGGAATCTACATGTCCTTAGATTCATCATAGCTTTAGACTCTGTCACCACAGAGCCACGATGGCGATGGGTACAGTGCAGTACAGCACCTGCAAGAGCACAGTGACAATGTTCTCCTTCACTGCGGGTTGCTCTGTGAAGGAACTGCATTCACCTCTACATTTGCTCTGCTTCTTGCCAGTAAAACTTTCAATCAAGCCCTTTCTTCAACACCATCACATCACTCCCAATCCCTCATCTTCTGAAAAACCACCACAATGAGCAACAACGTCTTCTCAAATCCCGCTTCGGCGGCCATCTTCTTCGCCAAGTTCTCCCGTCTCGATCCTGCGACCCGCCGCAACGTCTTCCGACTCTTGGCGGACGACCTGTACACCGCCGTCGACCTTGCCGCCACAATATGCTCACGAGGTTGGCAGTGTCCTCTTCCGCTCATACCGAGCCACAAGCCCTCGCCAACTCTTCGTTTTCTTAGTCGCTCTGACCGCGGTCCGAGATTTCTCTCCGCACGTCCAGACCATAATCCTCTCGTCCCCTTTCGACGACCCTGGTCAGAGTGGCTTCTACGAATGGCTATATGAGTTTGCTAGATGGACACTGCCTGCAGGGCACTTAGGCCTACCCGTGCAGCATATCGGGTGGAACCTTTTTGATCTTTGTATTAACAGGGGACTAAACCTGGTTAATGGCAGGTTGTAGGGGACGCACATGTTCCCGCCCAATTGGCAGCACACGAGTCTGCTGCGGCGCGTACTGCCCGCGCTGTGCCCGAACGTGGTGAGACTGGAGTTGCCGATAGCTTGGGGTCCTACGATGGCGCATAGCGCAAGAACGGGTTTCCCGAATGCGGTCGTCGTCCCCAGACCATGAGGCACGAAAGTCTCACTAACCCGCGATGAACGGTAAGCAAAGCAGCGGTGACAAGGAACGAAGAAATTCAACAACAAGCGCTGGAGCAAGCTTATTTGGCCAGTAGATGATGCTATACGCAACCTGCGCTGGGAATCCTCTTGAGGCAAGCAATCCGGATACTCAAAGACCAGCCAAGCGTCGAAGAGCTGCATTTGTGATCACACCGCCATCCATCTCAATACCACTACCAAGCAGCGGTTCGCCTTTCGATGCCGCCAGCTCCGTCAAGACCCTACCCATGGGCTGCGTCGGCATCATCATGCTCTTATAGACCACGCTTAACGGCGGTAGCAGTGCGCTTTTCCACATGGCCTGCTTTGGGATGAAGGGATGAATCTCCGGGTGGTTCTTCCAATCAACGCCTCCCGGGCGAACATTAAATACCTTCAAGTTCGCGTTTTCCCTGATCATGTCGGACAGCGCAACCTCAGTAAGTCCCTTCACACGCGCGAAGAGGCTCGTGAACATTCCCGGAGTATGTGTGGCGCCTTCGCCAGAGACATATACGAATGTGAACGGCGAGCTTGGGTCGAGGGTTGAGAAGGCTTTGGCAGCGGCAAGCGGGTAGTCGTGTGTGATTTTGAAGTATTCGCTCCCTCAAAGTCAGTTCAGGCACGGAACCTATGTCAGGTAGAAACGCACTTCTTATCCACATCGTTCTGCGAGACGCCCTGAGCCCAGACACAACCTTGCGCATCTTTCAGCTCTTCCAACAACGCCTTTCCGTAAGTTTCGAAGTCTTTGTGGATGATGACTTTCGCCTTTGCATGTCCCTCCGCCATCTTGACTGGTCGCCGACTGAGGATCGAAACACGACTGATGCTCTCCTGGGCTAGCATGTTATGGAGCACCGAAGCGCCAACGAGACCGGTCGCGCCTGTCAGGATGAGATGCATCGCGATAAGCTGTCGGGGATGCAGAAGCAGTAGTGAAAGTTGCAAGAAGCTGCTGTGTCTGGATATGAGCAAAGGGTCGGTACGTTATCAAATCACACCCAGCGGGCCATCGTTTATAAAGGGCCATCAAGCCAGAGTCTTGTGGCTGTTAAGGTCATCGCTTGATACCTTGGGGGGTCATGTACACGGAGTTTACGACGTGTAGTTAGTCTTGTGGCCGTGGGATCAAGCATTGTGAGGTTGTGGAGACGCCCGATGAGTCCGATCTTCGTCGGACGAAGGAAGTTCGTCCGTCGCTGGTTGACTAAGCTGGTAGCCTGGCAAGGAAAGCGCCGCGCCATCTCACGCCCTGAACCAGCGAGCACCAGGCACACGCCCAAGAGCCCATCCATTTCATCCCGCGCATCGCATTCTCACATGGGACCGCTGGCGCAACACATTTCCTCCAGTGCACAACAATGCAGGCAGGTATCCGTTTCCTAGTCGCTCCTCGACATGGTGCGGCAATTGGACACACCACCCCTGCTCGCATACGTAGGGCGGCCATGACATCGCCAAAAATCAAGCTGACGGGTGAATTTCTTCGTCCGGAGCAGTATGTAGCTTTTCTCTAAGCTCAATTATCGTAACCTTCGCACCCTGAATCGCAAACTTCTTTCTTACTTTGCACTGTGTCACCTTCTTTTCTACAACCATTGGTTTCCTCAGGATGGCCACCGCATTGGCCCTGGCAGATGGCCATCTTGTCTCTCTGGTGCTCAGTCATCTCTCGGACATGACATACAAAGATCGCCGACAAAATGGGCCAGATCAACCAGTTGAATTCGTAGAGTTCAGGCCGACCTTGTTGCCGTCCATTTGTGTGAGCAAACTTTGGGCCGACGCTGGAACGTCTATCCTGTGGAAGCGATACCCCCATCTGCCGGCTATGCAGCGTATACCAATCGAGAGGCGTAAGTGGTATGCGTCCAAGGTAGAGCGTATCTACCTGCTTTCACCGCCTTCGGAAAGCGGAGAAGATCTGGGCTATCTCGAACAGCTCGACTGGCCATGTCTGAAAAGCCTTGAACTGGAAGGGGACTGGAGAGGTCATGACCGTGCTCTCTACCACATGTTACATCCGAACCTGGAGCACTTGGAAATCTCTGCAACGCCGTTAGACCATTCGACGCACATTGCCAAGACCCTCCTCCCCAAGTTATCTGCTGCTTGCAGAAGCCTTGAAAGCATACACATTGGACCAGACGCCATCAACTCCAGTCCTCCTGTTCAAGCCCAGATTATGAGCGAAATTCTTGACGCCAATCCTACAGTAAAGGACGTGTCAGTCATGAACGCAGGCTTTCGTGGCACCGATATTCTTTTCCGTTGGCTGGGCCAGCGTCCCGGTCTTGAAGCTCTGGAGCTGGACCTCGATCCTGGTACACAACTGTTGCCGTTTATCCAAGACCCCGGCCTTCCAGCCAACTCCTTTTCTTCGCTGCTTCGACTGCACGTAATGTGCTACCCTGAGATTGCTCTCGCACTTCCAGCTCTTCTTCCGAACGTCGAGAAGCTTTCTTTCGATCTCGCCCGGATGCCAGACCATGCGCCCGTCGAATCGGACATTGCATTTTTGGACAAACTACTGTATACTCTTACCCGATGTCAACGTCTCAAGTCTGTGAAGGCCAATATTGGTCTACTGTCGGCATCATTTCCTTCCAGCGAGACCTTGCCCATACTGCATGGCGCATCTTTAGTAGCTTTTGCATCCGCATGTCCAAATTTGACAGACCTAGCGCTGCTCGTCTCAAAACCAGCTGCGATTAATGCATCCTGCATCTCCAGCACCGACTTCCTGCAATTCTGTCGATTAATGCCACGGCTTATGCAACTTGACTTGGAGCTTCATCCTCAGACGACAATAGCATTGGAAGAGTGCGCACTCAACCTTCTTGGAGAACACTGCCCTCAACTCGAGGTGCTTCGCTTGAAGGTGGCTCTTCAACTACCGAGCTTGACTACAATTGAGGATGAGCCAAAGTTGGCTTACGGATCCGAGGCACTGGGTGCCGCATCTACCCAGATGGAGCCGACAATATATGAGTATGGCGTTGTCTATATTGGCGCCGAAGAAGCTGCAGTCCGTACCTCCTCGCCGACAGCACCTCTCTTTGCGAGACTCAACCATCTTGCGCTCGCCCGGCCACAGACTGTGCTTTCCGTAGCTGCAAGCACATATGCAACCTCCATTAGTTCTCAGTCAAGCTCTATCACCGATCCTTGGCTCGAGGAAGAGCTCGTACGTTCGTGGGCGCATTCTCTCCTTGTACATTTCCCACGCCTCGACATCCTGGAGGCCTGGGGTGACTGGACTGGTCAGGAAAACGACTCGATGAACTATTTCTTACCACTCGAAGAGCCATTGGCCAGTATTTGGGAGTTCTTAAGCGGTGTGGAGCAAGACCTTTGGGACGACGGGCAACCTCACACTACCGAGGGGCCGGAAAGCTGGGACGATGACTTCGAACAGGGTGTCAGCGTCCGGAGCAGTGGTGATTGGGACCGGGCCAGCCTTGTCAATGAGTATCCTGGGAGCGCTGGCAGTGGCTATCTGGAAACTTGCGACGAGGAACCAGAGGATATGATCACTCCTGTGGACGATAGGAATCATTGGTTCACGAAAGCCGAAGACGCACAAACGACTCTTCCCGTGAAGCCCGACGATCAGAACATGCACGCTCTCAGTGACCGCGTGGGAGATGTTACACTTCATTAGTAGCGAGAACCAGAAACACGACTGGCTCAGACCTTTTAGCGCGGCGCATACCTGGATCATTGGCACTTCGGAAACACGATCTGGAAGGTTGGTACTCAGTACATACCGCTTGAGGGCAATTTTTTTCGTAGAAATGTACAGGTAAGACATTCTTGGGCTCTTCCACGGCCTATCATTCTCTGCTATCTCTATTCAACGTCAGGTCTGATTCTGTACATCTTTCTCTCTTCCTTCTTCCAATAAATCGCACGCGCATAGCCCTTGTCAAAAAACATAAGACGACGAGATTTTTGGACCATATTTGTCAATTTACGTACTGCCACCTGTCTGTCGTGAAAACACATGAATGTGGTCAGTGCAGGTTTCTGAAGCTCTCCTGCTCTTGGGGATTCATGCGCTCTTCATCTTTTCAAGCATCCGTGGTTTTCGGGGGATTTACTGGAGTGATCGACCAATCGTGATGTCGCATGCTTGTGTTTCAGGATTTCCGAAACCGCCAACGCAACTCTGCTGCAAGTAGCAGCTGGAACACTTGTTCGGTGAGTCTCACAGACATGCACGCTCGTTCGGAACGATAGAAGAGACAGCGCCGCAGTGGGGCGTGGAGACGTTGCAACGTCCTCTAGTTTTCTGTTTTGCGACTGTGTCGTCATCCACCGTATTCTCGTTTTCGATCTCTCGTACATAGCGCAGCTCTCGGTAAGGTTCAAACCTTGATTCGAAACGAGGAACAGCGGTCGGACGCGCAAGTCTGCGAAACGCGCAAAACAACAGTGACAAGAGCTCACTCTAATCATCTCTCGTTGTCCTTCCGGTCTGTCCGTCTGCCGCGACAGCTTGGAACACTTTCAACACAGTTCGCACTTTTTATTCATTCCATCCATATGTCCAGCGGGGTATCCCATGACTATGCGCATGCGCGGTCAACTTGCGCACACGACACCCAGGATCTTTATCACCGTTCTTCTCCTTATCGTCCATATCCAAATAGTCTTTTCGATACCACAGTCATTATTCCGGCGCCAGTCCGATTTTGCAGCCATACAGCTTCCATCATGCGCGTTGACGTGCTTTGTGAAGGGGGTCTTGACAGACGGTTGCGCCAACGAGACGGATTTTGCGTGTCATTGTGGAAGAGGCGACATTATCGGGAAACAAACAACATGTGTGCGGCAGGGTTGCAATCAGGTTGAGGCCGCGGTCGCATTTTCGAAGGTTCGAGCAGCTTGTAGGGTGCTGGGAGGCAGAAGTACTGTTGTTGGAGAATCGTGGACGAGAATGGCTTCGAGCGCCGCGGTTTCTAATGTGGTGTCAACTTCGAGCCCATCTGCTGTTCCAGCACCGAATTCGAGCCAGGCACCGCCAACCACTTCCAGCAGCAGTAATCCGAAGCCTATAATCACACCAAGCACTCTACCGACAGGACCAAGCTCAACGATTAGCTCGACTATCGCAAGCTCGGCGGCTTCCACGAGTACAGCACCTGTTGCTCAGGCGCCTCCAGATCAGCTCTCAGATGGTGCGAAGGCCGGTATCGCAGTAAGTGTCTCGTCGGTGGCGCTCTCGATATTCTCTGCTCTAGGCTGGTACATTCGTCGCCTGAAGCGCAAACTCAGAGACGCTCAAGAGCAATTCAATGACGGTCGCCCATCAAGTCTTGTAGCTCCTGCTCGCCGGTCCAGTTCCAGACGTGGTCGCAGAACCTCCATATCTCCTCTTTCGTCACCAATGGTAGTCGACGATAGCGGGTACGGCGCCGCAACGCGCAAGCGCGCCGAAATCCTCTCGGTCGTGGTCGAGGCCGATGAAGAGCTGGGTATGCGGGAGCCGGTGCCAGGGCAAAGCGAGGGCTTGACTGCGCCTTTGGAACTGGAAGCTGCGATTACGCCTTTGGTCGAAGCTCCGCTGGCGGTCACGCCCAGGGAGAGGAGTCGGGAGAGGAATGGGGGCGCTGCTAGTCACGGAATTAGCTAATACGATGTGAATGAAACTGAATCATTTCCTTACGCTTCTTGACTTGGCGGCGCTCAGAAGTTTCTATGCTTCAAGCGCCGCAGCTTCTCAGCCCACCATTCTCTCCAGAGCTTCAACTTGTTCTTTGCACGGATGTGCCGTGGCAGGTCTGGAGCTGGCTCGACCCAGACTGCTCCAGAAGTAGAGGCGGGGAACGAAGCGGACCAGGGTGTGCTGGTGATGCGTTCCATTTTGTATGAGTGGGTAGTGTTGAAGGCAATGTGTGTTGTGAGTGACGATTGCGGTCAAACCAGATGTTCAAGACGCGAAATCGAGGTGAAGAGGGGTCCAAATTTTGCTATCAACACTGCGCCAGTACATCACAACAACAACTTAAGATCAGACAGTAGCATGGAAAAGAGCAATCTTCCTCGATGAACCAGCAAAATGCCAGAACGATCAATGAAAAAAGTAAAGTGTTCCGTAGAACTAGCCCAGTGAGCCACTGGCAAAAAATTCTCGGACAGATTGAACTCGGTACTGCCGATGAGCGCATCATGTCCGGAGCTCTCCTGTTTGACGACGGAGATGATCTGAAAAAAATTCCCATCAGCATGAGTACTGAAGTAGCCATGCCTAGAGTTCGACACTGGCAACATCTCAGGCCGAAGCCATCACAGAGTGCGTAGCATGCCTGAGCAACGACATGTCCCACCGACAGCATGAAAGCTGTGTGTAGAGTGTCATCGTATGCCCTTCGATAAAACCCGAAGGCAATGATCAGTGTGCAAACAAAAATTGTCCCGACTGACACGAATGCCTGCACAAGGGCCGCCAGCGATGTGCAATGCCATGCGAGCCCAAGTGAGCCCCAATATGCCTGAGCAAAGAGGTTGACCGAGTAGACCACAACCCGAAGGAGATCGCCTGTGAAGGAAGGAAGTTAGCTGGTATGTTGAGAGGAAGATGTTGTTGAGGAGTACGTACCTGTTCCCCCGACCCCATAATGAAGAAAAGAGTGTAGAGGGGAGGGAGGGAAAGCCTTATATAGCCCTGGGAGGGCGCCAAGCCGGTGCCAAAGATCACCCGCGCCGGATCAGTCAGCGCTGCTAAGCGACAGCGAGGTCTTGCCGGTTGTCATGGTGAAGGAACCAAACAGAGGGGTCGGGTGGCGTACGTCAGTGTGATCTGGAAAGCGCGGGCAGGTCCAAGCTTAGCGGGCGGCGGCAGTGTGTAGAAGCGGCAGAATTTTTACGGCGTTTGGAGGGACATCTTAAGGGTTCCCGTGCCGGGACATGTACAGGCACTGTATTGTGGAAAGAAGCTGGGCCACATTGCCCATTAGCTGACGGCTTGGTCGCTGTGCGAAGGCTACATATCTACTTAGTGGCTGACCATTCTGCGTGATACAAGCAAAGTCTCTGCGTACATGTCCTCTTTTGTTCATACTGTAGTCCGAAAGTTGCAGATGACACCGTTAAGCGACCCATCCTGGATGCGTACGACAACGTCCAGCTTCGGGCAGTGCAAGGCGTGCGGACTGTAGCAAGCTGCTCTACAACGGGAAACCTTTACTAGATGGTACCTTCCCAAGTGTATTGTATAGAACCTGCTGTCTGACGACCATAGAGGGTACCTTCAAGCAATCAGCCCTGGAGGCACACAGCTTCCAGCTTCAGGTAGTGCAAGGCGTGCGGATGGCAGCAAGCTATCATGCAACGAGAGACTGCCTACTTGATTGCACTCCCTCAAGGGTATACTAGATGCAGCCTGAGTTAGACAGCATGAAGTCGTCAACCACAATCCCTCGCGATTTACATGCGAAACTGTACTGTGCAAAGTGGGGTGACAAGCAATCACTGATAGCTCACGCTGGACCTGTGCGAAACCCTGCATCTATACACAACAGGTCCTTACGTATTTCATTCAGCGTGCTACAAAAACCCATTCAGTCCAGTGTTATGACTATCTGCGAGCGATCATACGCGGAGCATATATGAAAGACCGAAACAACACTTCACTGCAAAACAATCAATCTTCCTCGAAGCGCCAGCCGAAGCCAGCACAATCAATGAAAAAAGGCTGTGGATGTGATGATATCAAAAATTGTCCCGGTCCAGGCACGAATGCCCGCCGGGTAACGGTTGACGAGGCCGTTGTGGATGGAGAAGGGAATAGAGAAGAGGGGGCCGGCCAACTTATGTAGACCAGAGAGTGCCAAGACGCCGCTAAAACTCAGCGGCCGTGCATTGAACGTGCTTTAACGAGGTTCTGCCGGTCGGCATAGTGAAGGAGAAGGTCGGAATACGTCAGTGTGATCTTGATAGCGCGTCGGAGTCCGAGCTTTGAGCTGCCTGACACTGAAATATTCTCAGTAGCACATACACTTTCAAATTCGGCTCACGGAACTCTGACTACCTTCCTCATATCCTTCAGAGTCCACGAAGTACCCCCACACATAACCTTTACCGAAGACATGCCTCGCCACTTCCTTGACCTGCCGCGCGAAATCCGCGATAGGGTGTACCACGAGCTGTGGTCGAGCAATTCGGACATCAATATCTCGCCGTCTAACTACTGCCTCGAGATCTTCTCCGAATTCCACCCCGAGCCTCCACACTGGCTCAACACCTACCTCGACCCTCCCTAGTAGTTCCACAGCACGTCTGGGCTGCCGAAATGACTCCTCGCCTCCAAGCCCATCCTCCACGAAGCAGTGGAAGTCTTTGACCGCTTTGGGCGCGTGTACGTCGGCACCGGCGCAAAGTACTTGAGCTACAGCAAGTACGACGAGACTTTCGATGCCAGAGGCAGGGAAGAGTCTCGATACGACATCGCCACCTTCCCCGCTCTCCTCCCACCTTTCTCCCGCCACCGACTGTTCATTCAGTTTCTGGTGCCAGATCACGTCCCCGCTCCGACTGGCTACCTTCCCCTCATCTACTGGGACATCCGCGACATCAGGTATGCCCGAAAGCTCTTCAAAGATGTCAACCGGGCTGGCAAGCTCCGAGAGCTGGACATGCGCGTACAGGCAATCACCCACCTTCCCGACACCGAGTACCGGGTGGACCTTGCGCCTGTTGCCAATTTGGTGGCAGGCGCAGGTTACCCTCTCGATCGTCTGGAAGTCTTCATTGGGACGGACGAGGATGACGTCATGTGGCAGTCTACCACATGTGCTCTTGAGATCGTGGAGAGGCTGCTCTGGACGGAGGTTCAGAAGCTGGATGCAGGAGTGCTGAGGGGTATGGTGGGAGGCGCGGTGGCCGACATGACTGGGGCGAGCATGTAAAACGACGAGGTGTTCCGGGGTTGGAGCCTCGTCTGGGTTAGTAAGTTGATGATAGATAGACTGGCCATGCATGTGGGAGGCGAAGACAATGCAGCGTAAGAAGACAGGAAACATGATTCACTACTGTTGAGGCGTGACTGGCATCATTGTCAATTTGAGTATACCAGATGCTTTAGCTTTAAGACCCTCTCGCTCTTCTCATCGCACATTCCTCATGTATTGACTCAAACAGATCCAACGCCCTCCCAGAAGAACTTCCAGTCGCGATGCAGGTACCCGTAAACTCCTGGTCTACCGTCCTCCTTCTTCACAAAGTCCTTAGCTGGGTACCTTTCCATACCTGCAAGTGCCCCTTCTCCAATCTCTCGCAACTTCTGTAAGAGCCGGTCCTCTACTTCATCTCGGCCCTCTCGAGTGACTCTATCGTCCCACGATGTGGGTAGTCCGATCTGCAAGCGGGCCAGCGTTGCTAAAGGCCAAACAAGGCCACCAAGAGCATCGGTATTGACTTCCACAGGACGGCCTGAATGATGAAAGTTCTTGAGGCAGAGTTCTACCTCTTCGACTTTTGCAGAAGCAGTGACATCTTTGAATAAAGCCTCACAATACTGGATGTGATCTGGGCTTAACTCGATCATCGGAGTTGGGGTCTTGAATGCGTTACGCCCTGACTTGTGTAGGACGACTCGAAGCCGCTGAACGTTGTATGGCGAGATCAGAGGCGAGAAGAGATGGCGATTGTATAGAGCATGGTCTTTGCCCTTAAGCGCTTCGTGCGGATTTCCCCTGATCATTGCTGTGTCGATCTCCAGCTGGCATTCTCCATGGCGATTGAACACAGCTATGCCATCAGCAAGCATTGCCTTATTGGTGAGGAGCCAAGACGGGAGCCCAATTGGTAGGTGAGCCGGACCATCCTCCTCTTCTTCGAACTCGTCCTGCTCACAATCTTCAGCATTGCTTGATCTCACGAATAGAGAATTCTCTTCCTCCTCTTCCACAATATGAGAGTTTCGGATGATGTTGGCAAGATGGATAAGACCGTCTGTCTCAAGCATCAGAATAGAGGATGTGGACAGCCACGTGTGATGAAGGATCATCTGGCGAATCTCGACTGGAGGATCTTTGAGGTTACCCATCGTTGTGAATAAGGACCGTTCAAATTCAGATACATATTTTGCGGATATTTATGTAATGTGTCAAGCGTACGCTTCAAGGTCTACGTCTTGAGCGATATAGTGTTTAGTCTGATTTTGATGAGGTGGGTGATGTTTGGTCGGTCGGTAAGAGACCTGCTCTGGAAGAATTGTGGATTATCGGTTGGGTGGCACAGGATGTGTGAGAGTCTCAAGTCTGCTGAACAGCGCGGGAGTCGACATACTTATACACTGGAGTGTGTAGCCAGATGACTAATTTCACGCTAGAAGAAGACCAGCAGCCGGGAAGGCCTTAGGAGCCTCATTCTTAAAGTGTTTGTGAAAGAGAATATTCATTCCCAATGGTAGGATAATCAGAGGAAGCTGCTGCTCGAGTGCCCTTTCATACTAGAGCTAGCTTGCTCCACTTCTGATTGTCATAGCGACTTCAGTTTCACGCTGTAAAACCGACTGTACGCAGAGAGCGTCAATCTGCATCGAGTCTCGCGGTGTTTGACAAGACGCGAGCTTCAGCTCCTTCGTGTACTACTAAGTGACTTCGTACACGCTATTGAAGTCGTATGATAACCTCGATACAGCAAAGTCTGACCATGACAAACACAAGGACACAATTACCTTTACACAACCTGTTCTGACCATGGCTATTTGCTGGCGGCCTTCAGAGACACGGTTGCTTCCAAAGCATCGCAAAGAATCAGCATGTCGACCCGTACCAAAAAGTGACAATGCGCTAAGCGTGTACATAAATCATATTCAGATAGCTTCTCCCCATCCATCCTACACCACCAACAAACTCACCACTCCCACCAAAACCACCCACCCTCTCGTAACTCCCAATCCTCCCGCCGCCCCCCTATCGTCCGGCACATCCCCCACAGCCCCCATTATCTGACTTTGCACATTCTCCTTAAACTGCCCCAACACATTCCCCCCGGGATAATACTCGCACACCAAGAACCACCCAGGCGCATCTCCCTTGCCAGTACAATTTGTCCTGCCACAGCCCACCTGCTCCGTGCCCTTCCAAACCAGCTGCGAAAAATGCCCCGTCGCGGTGTCGAAATCGCCTTTCTGGAAGTCGTACTGCGTGCGCTCGTGGCCCCAGGCTTTGATGCTCGAGGTCACGTTGGGGTAGCCGGAGGCGAGGTTTTCGCCGTAGGGGCCGCCGGAGTGGGCGAATTTGCAGTCTGAGGAGTGGTCGGAGGCGAAGGAGGCGAGGGTGGAGTTCCAGGAGAGGGAGGTGGCGTTGTGTTGTTGGCGGTAGGAGTTTGTGATGTTGAGGATGGTGGATTCGAATTGGTCGTCAGATGTGTATTGGGTGGTGTCGTCGGCTGAGGCGAAGGAGAGGAGGAGGAGCGATGTCAGGGTGGTGAGGAGCATTTTGGGATGAGGGTAGTCTTCAAGGGCGCTGGATGCAAGAAGGGAGGAATTGCATGCGTGAAGGATTTGAGGGTTTTGTCGGATGCGCAAAGGCGTTGTTTAATCGCCTGTATGCAGTACTGGTGCTTGAGGATTCAGATGTGTAGTACTATGCGCCAATCAATTCCTTCAAACTGCAGAAACATGAAACACATGAACATGCGCGCTTCCTAGGTCCACCATATGAACTACAAACTCGCTGTGACGTCAATCTCATCACCTCCCACATCGTAACTTCCCGTGCGTGCGGTGTGTTGTTGGCCTTCTTCGGCGAATTAATTACTTGGAAGTCAACATGGGTCTGGGCATACGTAATTGCTGGATGATCCTGGTAACAACGATAGCGAACACGAGGGGACACGTGACAAGGACAGGGTAAGTCAGAAGTATAGATATTTTGATGGATTTGTTCAATTGCGCTAAATAAAAAAGATAGAAACAAAATGGGGGTAAAAGGTATACTGAGAAAGGTTGATGTGCAAAACATAAGATAGCGTTGTCCTCCACTTCATTACCCGTATCATACTTTCATTTCCCATCTTCATTCAAACATGCTAAGAGCAACAAACCGAAATGAGAAACATAACAACGCCGACTCCAAAAACGCGCAGAGGGGTAGTCCAAAAGCCACAAGCGATACAAGTTTTGTGTGAAAAATGACAAGCCGCTAACATGGAACAATTGGTATCTCGACTTTTTCCCGCATACAATGAACCGAACAAACGTGGAATGTGTCCCAGAAATTGGCACCGTTGTCCGGAGCACCTGCGACGACGAGATGTAGAGAAAAGAGATGATTGGGGTAAGGAGAGAGCCGAAAGGACGATTTGCTCATCTATTTCTTCTTCTTTGCGGGTCCGGCAGCCCACCTGAAGAATGGTGCTGGCGCAGACTTCTTCCGAGGCTTGGGCTGGCTAGGTTGTGGCATGACCATAACAGCGGGCGGAGGTGGCGGCACTCCCTGCATGCCTGGATGCGGAGGAGGAGGTGGTGGTGGAGGAGCAGCGCCGTGAGGTGATGGCATTGGTGGGACCTGCACGACATGGGGATCGTGATGCATCATCATAGGTGGCATGCTGCTTCTCTTGAGCTTGACCTTGTCCTTGTTCTTCAAGCTCTTGCTCTTCCCAACGGGCATGTGGTGTGAATGGAACTGGGCCATGTCCGGCGGTGGAGGAGGGTAGCCCTGTGCGTAGGGGTCCACGGGCTTTGGCTCTGGTGGGGGTGGCGGGGGCTCAGGCATGGGCCACATGTGCATCGTGATGGCCCAGTCGGGCTGGATCATAGTCTCCCAGACCTGCGGGAGGATGATCTCACCGTCGGGACCGACAAGATCGTAGTGACCTTCGTGGACATGGGGACCGATCACGTCGACGTGGAGGAAGGCTTGCTTGATGAGTTCTTCCATACCCTGGGAGATGTTAGATATTGTATCGATGAGGAGTGAGAGAACTACGTACCTTCCATGTCTTGCACAAGTTCCATGGGAAACTGAATTTACGGCCAACTGCGTCCTTGAACTTGATCGGTGCCTTGGGCGCGTCTGATGGTTTGAGCCTCGCAGCCTCTTCTTCTGCGGCCTTCTTCGCCTTTTCAAGCTCCTCCGCAGCAGCTTTGGCTTCAGCGATGGCCTTCTCGTGCGCCTGCTTGGCCTCTTCCGCGGCCTTCTCGTGCGCCTTCTTGATCTCTTCAGCCTCAGCTGCTGCCTTCCTTCTCTGCCTCTTCTCTGGCAGCTTTTGCAGCGTCGAGCATGTACTTCGCCTTCTCCGCTGCAGCCTGCTTCTCTGCTGCGACTTTGGCGGCTTCTTCGTCTTTCTCCTTCTTGTCTGCGGCGCGCTGAGCCTCTAGTGCGGCTTCACGCTTGAGCTGTTCGTCCTTCTGCGCCAGAATGAGCTTCTCGAGCTTCTCGAGTTTGTCTTCGTCGCCCTTCTTCTTCGCTTCGGCAGCGGCCTTTTTGGCATCTTCAGCAGCCTTGGCCTTCAACTTCTCCTTCTCAATCTTGGCTTCTTGTTGAGAGAGCAGAATCTTCTCGAGGCGGTCGAACTTGGCATTCTCTGCGGCCTTGCGCTCTTCCTCTGCCTTGTTCTTCTCGTCCTCCTCCTTCTGAAGCAGAAGCTTTTCAAGTTTCGAAAGCATGCCGTCCTCCTTTGCTGTATCCACGGCTGGGGGCGATGGAATGGGCGGAGGCTGAGGTGGTCGCATGGGCACCAACTCGTAACCCGGCGGCGGAATTGCCATTTGCGCTGGGGTTGTGGCTGGAGCTGGCGCTTGCGATTCCTCGTGTTCGCGTTCAGCTCTTGGTGTCTGTTTTCGCGATGAAGGCGCGCGCTGTGGTTGCGGTGGAGGTGACTGTTGCTGTGGTGGATAACCGTAAGGAGGATACATCATACCAGGGTGCATTCCGGGTTGTCCAGGGTGTCCGTATGGCGATCCATATGGCGGGTATTGGCCCATCTGTGCGCCATATGGCATGATTGCACCCTCGGGGCCAGGTGGGGCTCCCATTGAGTTGCGGTTGCCTCGACCATGACCAGGTCGGTGACTGTGTTGTGGATGACCGCCATGCTGCTCGGGGAAGTATCCTCCTCGCTCGGCTGCTCCTCCACCAGGGGGACCTGTGAAGGGGTTCGCACCATTAGGCGCAAAGGGGTTCTGGTGGCCAAATTGCTGAAAGGGATCATGGTAGCCATTGGGTACTAACTGGCCGGCGGGCGAGGCTGCACCGCCATACTGATGGAAGCGGGGATCAGACATGAAACTCGGGGCATAGCCGTCAGGAGTTGGCTGTGGTATGTGACCCCAACCAGGACTGGGGTGGTGTGGCGGAAACGGTGCTCCCCCTCGACCTGCCTGGTGAGGGTAGTCGTCCGGGTCTTCGAGGCTATCCTGGTGGGTGGACTGGCGCCTACGCCGCCGCGGCCCTTGATGTTCGCGCTCCAGTGTGGTTCGGCTTCGGCTCCTGTGGCGAGATGGCGGGTCTACAACGGGGACTGCGTTGCGCGAAGTTGCTCGAGGGGCGGACTTGTGGCGCACTGGGGGGACAGAAGGGGCGCGAATGGTATGGCGCTTCACGTGGGGGCGTGAGGCAGAGTCGGATGGCTGGATCTCCTGGTTGTCGATGAGATCCCACCCTTCTTGGCTGTCGTCCTCGTCCTCGTAGTCTTCTTCGTCAGTTTCTTCGGAGGAGGAGTACTCTTCCTGGCTTCCAGACAGAACCTGGACACCAGATGAGTCTTCGTCGCTGTAGTACTCGGCGCCCGTGTGGTTGTTGACAGTGATTCCTTTCCTGAGTCTGATGGTGATGTCAGTGTCGCCCTTTGCATCGCGAGATGGTGAAGTCTCAATGGAAACAGTAGAGGGGACGGTGGAGCGGGACACATGAGAAGTCGCGCGCGAGGACTGGGACTGCGCGCGACCAGACCGAGTGCTGCGGCGCGAAAGCGACCGGCGTGAAGGGACACGGGGGGCTGCGCGATGATGGGGGAGGGCTATGACTAACGGCATGAGGCTGGCTGTTCGCTGACGTACTGCACTCGGGTCTCTTTTTGCAGAGAACGACCGAGTCCAGTGGATGTTGGGTGCGAAAGGGAATTGGGGGTGATGCTGTTAAGCCTGGGATCGGACGGAGAGGCGATGCGCCTGGGCGTCGACGATGAGTGGTGGGGTCGAACTTTGGGCTGACCGGTCCAGCACTGGCGGGGCAATGAGAGCTCTTCGATTCGACACTGACTAGCCCTGGACTGGGAACGGGTCGTGTTTGTAAACAGACAGCGGCCTGGATAGATTCGACTACTGCTGCACGGCTCCCGCGAGGATGCGGTGAAGGCTCGCTATATACACCGGGTGCAATGCGAGGGGAAAGGGGGAGGGGTGCGATGTTTGCAGCAGCCAGAACGTAGGGCTGAGGTCTGATTCGACGGTGCGGCAAAATGTCTCGAAAGTGCTTCGGCTGATGGTGTGCACTGTGCGGCCGCTGGTCTTAGACTCCCTTGCTGTAAGAGGACGTGGAGTTTGTTGGACTGTGTGCTAACCACACATGGGATGGAAGACCGGGAGACGAGCAAGACGGCAATCGATAAGATGGTGTGCAAAAGTAGGCGAAGGGACCACAAGATGCGCCCGCGTGGGACAAAAATATGCTGGATCTAGGGATATGAACCCAAACTAACAGCGAGGCGTCGAGGTAGATGACAGCGTGGATGTGGCAGCAGTCTGTCAAGTGATGCAGCCCTTGGGCAGGAACTGGGGGCGGTGCGGGAATATGCGGTGCGCGGTACCACACTGCAGATGCGAGGCCAACAAGCGACGACGAGGGGGACGCAAGATGACGCTCTGAACTGTGGCAGACGGGCGCCTTAATAGACTACTATATGCAACAGACTAGGCGTTGCCGTGGTGTTGCGAAATAATGGGTAAATGCGTTGTGTGACACTGCTGGAATGTACGATGGTGGTTTATTCAAGGCTTACGCCGAACTCTTCTCCGGATCAGATAAATTTGCGATGTGAATTTACAGTTAGCTGAGTCGGACATAGTACTCTTGATGAGCAAGCGATGTGAGTAATGTGGAAAGCTGGCGGTGCGATGCAGGCAGGTTGCAGTGCGTTCAATGTGTGCAGGAGCGATGTATCTACCTCCCGCCCAACACTCGCATCTCTACTATTTAATCGACTTCACCGGACACAGACCGCAGCTTCATTCCTGTAGCCGCCAGACTTGTGACTCCCATTTTCTGGTGCTACAGCAGAATTTGCCAGCAAGTCGAAGAGCTTGCGAGCTATCCAATCCGACCGCTCAAGCCTTCCAGACCGTCTCCAATCCGCCCCTGCGAGCCATCTTTTTCCAACATCTCGCACCCACACACGTGGCATGCCAATCCCCGTTCGGGCTCGTTGGGCCGCATGGCGCCTCCCGTCTCGCCTGTCGAGGCTCTTCGTTGCAGTGGAGCCGGCATGCATGCATCTGGGTTGGGCTCTAGTCGCAGTGAAGCGAGGAATAGCAACCCACCACGTAGCGAGCTAGCGTCGTCAGGAACCGGCCATGATGCGTTGTGTCGTAAGTCAAATGCGAGTGTACTGGACTGAGGAAACTCAATTCCGAGTTGGCAGGAGGCGTTTTTAGATATTTCGTGAGCATTGGGCTGTGCACCTGCGTCTTGTGGTTTTTGGTACCCAACCGGATCGTGAGGCTATTGAGCTGGCCATGAGAAGTCTGAGTTCGAGACACTTTCTCATGCATGAAAGTGGGCTGGCTCACCGGTGGATCTTTAAACTACGTACTGCTTCTATTTGCCACATTGCATGTGTTCTGGACATCACACCGTAGCTTTAACGTGTCTCACAGGGCTATGCCAGCGAGACCGGAAGAAGGGTCTCTGTTCCAGGCACTTGGACAAAGGCTGAACTAGACTCGAGCTTCTGACTGCTCAAAAAATGGGAATTCTTTACTGTGTCGCCATTCATGTGCATTGCGACTATCTCAACACATACATTAACCAGAAATAGCACATCAAAGCAGACCACCAACACCTGGGTATATCCAACCTGTAACAAAGAAGATCTCGCTAGCGCCGAAGCGCAATTCAACGTCAACTAACATCGGAGCTGTACCCCAGCACTTCCACCACGACATTGGCTACCGTACTGACAGTCCAGACACCCACCAGGCCCAGTCCAATAACTTTGTCCATCTTCCACTTCCTCACGGGGACTGCAATCAGCAGTCCGGCGAGGGTGAACAACAACGTCGCGCCCGATATAACCAGAGTAGTGCTTACGATAATGTGATATGGAGGAAACTTGAGGTTGTGGTCCGGATGTTTCTTGTGCTTTGCTTCGCCTTTTGTGATCGTCATGTAGGTACCTGACAAGCCAATGCCCAAGAGGATATTGAGCATCGGTCCACCGAAACACGCTGAGAGAGCCATGATGGGGAAGCCAAGCCGAGCAACAGTAATATCGGCAACAAGATCGCCTAGGGAATTGCCAACGGCGAAGATGGTCAAGCCTAGGATAGCGTCGGACATGTTGAGGATAACACCGAGAGTGCGCAGCACGCCGACGACTTCGTTGGCAATGGTGCTGATCCAGGCGATGGCGACTGCGAACCCGACGAAGCAGAGGAGGTTCCGCCATTTCGGTGGGCGGTTGGGGGATGTGGTAATGAGAATGAAGGCGAGCATGACCAGCGACCCAGTCAGTGAGTACAACGTGTGTCGAAGCAGGGCGCGTCCGTTGTCGGGTTGAATATTTGCCCAAAGTACAAGAACAACAAACAGCGGCGCTGTGAACATTTGTGTGATAACGAGCCATCTGTTCCACTGCTTAGGTTCTGTAGACGGTATGGTAGGTAGAGTTTCGGGTGATTGTGCCAAGGCGTCCGAGTTGGTGATATAGACGACAGGTGGGTTGCTCGTATTGGAGCTGAAGGAGCCGCCACCGTTAGGTTTGTGAGTGGACGCGGCGGGACGTTTCATGCTCATTGAGGTACCTGGTGTCGCCATACTCTCCGGCGGGAGCACAATGCTGCGACCATGCGAATCCATACTACGACCATGCGAGTCCATGCTGCCACTGATGGGCGTCATCGGTGGTGGAAGACCAAAGTCGAGAGACAGCTCAGCATGGCCACCCTCATCCTCATCCTTTTCTGGCTCAACTACTGGAAGCGTGATCGTCAACAGGAGAACAGGTAGAGATGCGACGATACCCAAGAGCTTTTCCCAAATGTTCTTCTCGCTCCAGTTGGTAAGGGTTGGGAACAAGGTCCCGAACAGGATGTGAGGAGGTGGCAGGACTTGAGACGGCCACCATTTTGGAGGCTTAGCTGGCTCGTGTACAGCGAATGGATCCCTGGGAAACATGGATGATTCTGGTGATGCGCTTGGTTCACGCGCTCGGAGACTTGGTGGTCTGGAACTCTGCGCGGACCAAGGATAATCTGTGTAAGCAGGAAAGGGAATGGGTGGGGATACAGCGTCGGGCACGGAGAGCTTAAGGCTCGGAGGAGCTACTCGGTGTCCAGGCTCGATGACTGGAGATGCCGTGGGGCTAAGCGTGTTTTGCCGCGTAGGAGGTGCCATATGGCCCGTTGCATCTGGAGGCGCAAGACGGTCGGCGGAGGGTTGCCTGACATGGGATGCAGGGCTTGCTGCTCGCGAGCCATGCTGAGATGCCGGCGGCGACAGAGAAAACGACGGCGAGGGCGGTGCCTGATCACCAGGCATGAGTCGGCCACGGCCATCAGGAGTGGCTGGTCCAAACGTGATGTCGGGTATCCCAACTTGCAATGTGCTGGGGTGAAGTCGCACATTATCAAGGTCGTTGGTTGAAACAGCTCTTGCGCGGCTCCCCAAGCTCTGTTGGATTTCCAGATTTGGTCTGGTGATTTGCGGAGATGCGTCTGATCCTATCGATGCAACATCGAACGGTGGTCGAGCAGCAGGATCCGCATCCGTTGAGATGTAGTCTTGCTGCTGCGCGGTCGTGTATGTAGGGTCGTCCGAGTATCGTCGCAAGCTGATTGGCATTGACTGGATGTTCCTGGATTTCTGCAGCGATGATAGTAACAGCACGAAACTCGAGCGCTCCAACCAGACTAGGTCGGATAGGTGTGTGAGTGTTGCGACGGCTGCCCATACGCGGTCTACTAACACGCATATTGTTTGTCATCTCTCCCATCCATCGTTCACGCTCTTCTTCGTGGTCGTCCTCGTCCAGCGGATCGCCACCTCCTGCCCTTTCAAGATTGGAAAAGTCCTCGTTCGAAATGGCGCGGCCTGGGGTTGCGGTGCCAGACGGACCTTCCTCGTCGAAATATTCGGGTATTTCCTCCTCCTCGCCGCCAGGTGTGATGTAGTGGCTTCGCATTGCAGCAGCTTTCAATCTTCTCGTCCTCCGCTGGTTGATCCACCAATGCCACGCCACCACAAATGCGACGTAGAAAATGTAGAATGCGACCATGGCCAGGGATTCCCAGAGGTGAAGCTTCCCGTCGATGATGAAGCCCATACTGAATGCCGCAGCGACAAGAAAGAAGCCGACATCACGGATGAAGCTTTTTCGTGCCACAGCAAATGGCCGAATCAATGCCATGGAGCCAGACACGACTGCTGTGATGAAGCAGGCCGCGCCAATGAGCTCTCCCACTGCCAAGCTCGCCGCATGTGTTCGAAACGCAGCAAATGTCGAGAATACGTCTGGACTGCCGTTTCCGAATGCCAGCAAAGTTACTCCTGCCAGACTTTCACTCATGCCCAGCATGCGCGCGATTGTGTTGAGGTTGACGCAGAAGAAGTCGCTTGCTGCGATGCCGATAGTGCTGAACAGCATAGCTAGCCACAACGTCATAATAACGAACGCAAGGGGCTGTGCCTTTGGCATATCGCAGTAGTACAGGGTGAGGTAGGATACGACGCCGGCCTCCTCGTCCGGGCAGTTGGCGAGGACAAAGGCGCATTTGTCTGCGGCGTGGTGGACATATCGGCACTGCGTTCGTCAGCGAGATTCAAAGTCTCTGAGAGAGGTGCAGTTCCTACCTCCTCATCTTGTATCATGAGATCCCTCTTCCCCAGGGCACTTCCCGAAACTCCGCCAACATGCGCCCGGTAGTCTTTCGCCACAGCCAGTGCGGTCATAAGGGTTATGGCGAGTATTGTGAGCGCGAACGGACGCGCCGAATACTTCTTGCGCCGCCATCGCTGTACAGTGTCCAGGATGGTTTGGTCGTTCATTGTCACGACATTGTCATGCACGGGGGTTATATGTGTCGTGCGAGCGACAGGATGCGAAAGAATGCGCCGGCTCTTGTAGCCGGTTCTCGAGAGATTTTGAGCGGATTCGGTGCAGCAAAAGTATATTCCAGGGTCTGTGTGTCCGTGGTACTGGGAAGACCGAGTGACGTTGGCGGCGATGCGTGTCCAGGTTATGTACTAGCACTGCGCTGGCGTCACAGATAGCGGAAGACGAGACGGAGCGCGGAGTGTTTGGCCGCACGCGCAGGGAACGGAATTGGCGAAGAGGATGTGAAGGGCGGTAGGAATGCTGAAAGGAGTGAAGAACAGGGTCACACTATAAGCATGTTGAAGCACAAATGTGGCAACCAAGCATAAACTGGTTGCCTTTCTGGATCTTGGAAGCGGTACCGAGGGTTGGTAGCTTGAGGCTTGCGCGGAAGTGTGGCTGACTGCGCCACAGCCCAAGTGTGGCGAGTGCAACCCCACGGGCGCGCCTACCGCTCGTCGGGAGATGTTGACAAACAAACCGACCACCACCACGGACGCTTCGACGACACCACGACGATGCCGCGCGCAACCAAGTACAGCATTGCGGCCTCTCCGCAGAAGACGCCCATCAAGTAGGATTTCGAAAGCTGTGCAGGTTATGTCACTTGTTAATTCCAGATAGGGTTCCCCTCAACGATGACCGACAGGAGAAAGCAAACCGTCGCCATGCCCTCAACGAAGCCCAGCGCAACTCTATGCGCTCCTCTGGTACACCCGCTCGCCGACGAGTTTCACAATTAGCTGGAGAGGATAGCCCGCACACGCCATCACAGGACCAAGATGATATGCCCGGTGTCGCTGGAAGTGCCGTGACGCCCATGAAGCGTGTCCTGCCACTGCTGGCTAACTTCGAGGAGTGGATGAAGATGGCGACGGACAACGTACGGAACCGAAACGTATACAGAGGGCATTACTAACAAAGTCAGAAAATCAACGCCAACAACTCGTGGAACTTTGCCCTAATTGACTACTTCCACGAAATGTCACTGCTCAAGGAAGGCGATGGCGTCAACTTCCAAAAGGCCAGTTGCACACTGGACGGATGTGTGAAGATCTACACCAGCCGAGTCGACAGTGTTGCGACTGATACCGGCAAGCTGCTGAGTGGCCTGGCGGAGAATCAGGGCAAGAAGCGCCGCGGAGACGCTGAGGACGGCGAAGACGGCGAGGATGAGGATGGCGAGGAAGGTGAAGACGGTCAGAAGAAGCGCAAGAAGAGGACCGCGCGATCAGCTGAGGCTACTCTGGCGACGTCTTTTTCCCAGCTGCAAAACAAGAAGATGGAGCTGGAGTTCTCCGTGGATCCGTTGTTCAAAAAGGCATCCGCAGATTTCGACGAGGGCGGCGCCAAGGGTCTGCTGCTCAACCACCTAGCCATTGACTCCAAGGGCAGAATCGTCTTTGACAGCAGCGACGATGCGAATGATGCAACGGCTGAGGAGACGCAAGCCACTCCCGCGCCGGAAGAACGTGAAGACTCAAGAGCCGCCGAAGACGTCGAGATTGACATCTCTGGACTAGCAGCAAAGTACTTTCCAGACCTCGCTCGCCTTGATGAACAAGATATTTGTCCCTCGATGAAGACTTTCGATCTCGGCGATGTCAATGGATCGATGGACTTGCCCTTCCTAAAAGCTCCCGAAGATTGGCGCAACGACGACAAGAAGGACGACGAGGAAGAAGCAGGCAATCGCTCCGGACTCTTCCTCGACGACGACAACCCAATGGGCTTCGACGATGATGACGACATCAACATGGGTGGCTTTGATTTGCCTCCTGAGACCGGCTTCGGTGAGGGTGGCGAAGTCTGGGCTCGAGAAGCAATTCGCGATCCCCAAGCCCGTGTACATGTCATGGGCCTCGGTGACGGAGAGGAAGAAGAGGGCGCTGAGGGTGTCGAGGGTAACATGGCTACCGAAGGCGCGCAGTATGGTCTGTCAATGGCGCACGGTAGAGACCAAGAGCAGGAGAACATCCTCAGCTACTTTGACCAAGCCCTAAAGAAAAACTGGGCTGGTCCTGAGCACTGGCGCATCCGAAGAGTCAAGGAGGCTGGCAAGACCGCACCGGCGACAAAGCGGAAAGAGAAGGAGCCCTTCGAGATTGACTTTTCTGCACCTTTGTCACAATCAACAGCTGACATGCTGTTCACCCCAGCCACATCGAACTCGACCATTTCGTTACCAAAAGCGCAATGGAAATCAAAGACAAAGAATCTGTTACCTGACGACAAGCACTTCAGTTCGCGACAATTATTACGACTCTTCTTGAAGCCGAAGGCTCGCATGGGCTCACGGCGCGAAGGTCGACGAGCTCAACCGCAAACAGAGGAGCCCGCGCATGGTGACGTCGACGAGGCATACTGGGCGCATCGTGAAGGCGAGAATGCCCTTGCCGAGGAAGATGGCGTGGTAGAAGGCAACTACGACGCCGATTTCTTCCAGGACGATGGCTTGCCACTACCAGGAGGTTCAATGGATGACGACGACGATTTCGCAGATGCTCGCGACCACTTCTCACCAGTGCCTGGAGAAGGTACAGAAGCTATGCAGCCGATGGACGGCGTTGTACCAAGTTCACAGGCCGAGGATGCTTTTGGCGCACAACTTGTCACGCAGAGCAGGAGGTTTCGACCTGAGTACGTACAGTACGCACGAGTCGCCAAGAAGGTCGATGTCAAGCGCCTCAAAGATGAGCTATGGAAGGGCATTGGATTGGAAGAGGTCAGTCACTTCACATCGTCACTTTCAACCGCATCACTAACAGAAATCTACAGATCACTGCGCCACCACCAGCAAATGCGCCAGACGACCCAGCCGCCAAAGCCATCGACGGCTCACTCAACTTCACAGACGTCGTCAACGGCCTCAAATCTGTGTACCCTGAGAAAGCGATGGCTGATTTGTCAACGAGCTTCTGTTTCATTTGCGTGTTGCATTTGGCCAACGAAAAGGGCTTGGTCATTAACAACACCGAGGGCTTTGAGAACTTGACGATTAGGAAGGACTTTTCGGCGGACCTGAGTGTTGCTGAGTAGTGTGCTTGGCTTAATGTATTTGACATGACTGGATTTGGGATGGCATGGGATTGGATAAAATGATACCATATGGGCTGGCGCGGCGTTTTCGAAGGTCGGGACAGGTGATGTGTACATGAACTCACTCTTCTTCAATGGCTATGCCTGGTTATACGTATAGCTTTCTTGAGTGTAATATTGGAGCTTGCGGTTTGGACGTGTCCTTCTCGTTTGTCTCTGACGTGTTCTCGTAACGACGGGTAGTGTACGGGGAGGTAAGTGGCAGTCATGATAAGGAGCGGTGAAATGCTGCAGTGCAAGACCTGCACATACTGTTGCATGGATATCTCCTTGTGCATGGATCAGCTTTCAACCCACAGTCAGCTGGAGGAGGAGAAGGAGAAGGATTCAATGAATGTTATTGCTAGTGATGAGAAGCGGTGAGGTGTAAGACCACAGTGAGCAATCAGCGACTATACCACAATATAAGCCATGCTTTGATTACACTTCGGTATTTAGCAAGTTCATGGAGAAGCAGAATGGGTTCCATCAGTGCTTCCTGTTGTTATACGAGTCTGCAGCGTCGTAGCGTGGCGTTCTCGTGCACTTGACCTGGCGTTTGTACCGTTGCTCAGGCTATGCAACAGGCCGGATCGGCACTCGAGGCAGAGAGCTCTTCAGCTGCATCTCGTTGAGCAGCTGAAGAACGTCAAGATAGAGGGCATGGTGATGGTGAAGGCAGAGGTATTTGAGAGGAGACACATCGACCCCATGGAGGTGGAGATGGTTTGGAAGCGTGTGTGATGATGGGTAGGAAGAGCATGGAGGGATACAAGGATGGTGGGATAGAGGAGCGAGGCTGTAAACTGAGATGTATACACTACGATAACACGAAATCTTGGGTATCGTTCTCCGAAATCGAGTGTTAGGCCTCCAGCTTCATCAAGAGTCAAAAATGCGTGCAGGTTTGGTGGTGTTCAGATTTCAGAAAGTGGGGTGCAGCGATGACGTGTGGGGATCAACCTGAACCACCACAACCTCTCCGCTAGCGAACAATGCATTCAGCAACACTTCAGAAGGCGCACATCGTCGTCATCAGCAGCTCGTGATGGTACAAAATTTCTTCACTTACAGACGACTCAAGCAACACCCGATAGCCGACGAGCAGTGTCTTGGCTGCTCGGCGTACACCACCACAATGGGAGGTTGGTCTGCTCAATAACATCAGCATGCATGCATGCTTCAATTTTCCATTCGTTCGGCTATCATGATTCTTGAGGTTACATGAGCTCTTTCGTTTCTTTTAGTCATGCTGCCCTCAGCAAGGTCTCATTACAACTACCCTCGACGCAGCAAGTCATTTTGCCTCTGCCCCATACTCCTCCGCATCCACTCGAATCCACTTCCGATCCACACTCCGGCATCCTACTTACACCTATGGAGCGCATATGCCGAACCATTGAATCGGGAGAATATCGGGAGAGCTACACTCGCGAATGCGAAGCTTGATGTTCGAATTTCTTGCTTCACTGGAGTGCTGTCCGATGAGCATCAAGTACTATCATGAGGCCAGCCGGATCGATTTTACTTGATCCAGCTTGATTTCCGTAGATATGGCTTGTTTGCTGGTCATGAGAGTCTGCTTAGCTGCGGAACATGACTACATCAGTTAGCATCGTGGAGATGGACTACTTTTTGAACATTGGCATACGGAAGTTTGCATCCTGCGGTGATGTCTCAATTGTTTAAATTCGGACCTAGAATTCATTTCAGCGACTTTCTGCTACCTAGAATACCCCAAGATGGTGGTCTCAATCAGAACACTGCTGCTTGTCAGCTTTCTCGCTGTTTCTGGCACAACAGCTCAGATCACTGGTAATACTTCCAGTCCAGGATACTATGAGAACCTCGAGAGGTACTGGAGCTATGGAAGGTCTCCACCAGTGTATCCATCTCGTAAGATCCCCCCCTCTCATATCATGCTGAGTACCTCTAACTTGCGCTTAGCAAACACCACCAGTACCGGCGACTGGTCACACGCTGTATCTCGAGCCCGCGCTCTGGTAGCTCAAATGACGTTGGCTGAAAAAGAAAACGTCACCATGGGCTTCACCAATGCTGAGTTCAACGGCTGCAATGGCAAAAGCGGCGGAGTTCCGCGGCTAGGCTTCCCTGGATACTGCTTGAACAACGCCGAGAACGGCGTTGGCGGTGCTGAAGGCGTCAATGCCTACCCAGCAGCACTGCACGTAGGAGCTTCATGGAATCGTGAGCTGGCATATGCACGGGGTATGCATATGGGTCGCGAGTTCAGACGCAAGGGTGTCAATATGGCACTGGGCCCAAGTATAGGGCCGTTAGGACGGAGTCCAAAGGGTGGAAGGTATGTTTTTGGATCGATAACTCCTTATTATGATACTGATACAGATGCAGGAATTGGGAAGCACCTAGCAATGATCCATATTTGACTGGTATGCTCATTCACGACACTACAGCTGGCATGCAGAAGTATGTCATTGCCAATATCAAGCACATCGTCGGTAACGAGCAGGAGGCTTCTCGCAAATATCCGCGGTTCCTGCCTGCACCAAATCACAACGCGTCGATATCTTCGAACATCGACGACAAGACGATGCATGAGCTATACCTTTGGCCGTTCATGGATGCATTACGTGCTGGCGGCGCGAGCGTAATGTGCAGCTACAATAGAGTCAACAACAGTGACGCATGCCAGAACAGCAAGGTCCTGAACGGACTGCTTAAGCAAGAGCTAGGGTTCCAGGGCTTTGTCGTCAGCGATTGGTTCATGCAGCAAAGTGGTGTTGCTAGCGCTCTGGCTGGGCTTGACATGGTGATGCCAATCGCACCATACTGGGCTGACGGCAACCTCACTCAGATGGTGAACAATGGCTCGGTATCGATGACCAGACTCAATGATATGGTTACGCGTATCCTTGCACCATGGTACAAGATTGGTAGCCAAAGTGAAGAAGATGGACGTCCCCCAGGGCACGGTATTCCTGCCAGCCTGGTGCAGCCGCATGAGTTTGTAGACGCGCGGTCGCCCGACTCGAAGCCTGTCATTCTCCAAAGTGCGATCGAAGGGCATGTTTTGGTCAAGAATGTGAACAAAGCACTACCTCTGAGGAAACCAAAATTCATTTCTATCTTTGGCTACGATGCGGCAGGGCAGTTTATGAATACAGCTGAGGCCGCTGGCTTCAACTTATGGAAGATGGGAATGCGTAACGCACTCCAGTTTCAGAACGGAACTACCTTCACAGCTGCAGCACTTGACTTACTCTTTGGATCGAGCTTGGAGCAAACTACAACCGGACCAGAGATTGCACTGAACGGCACACTCTTCACAGGAGGTGGATCTGGTGCAGTTGTAGGTTCCATCGACGCGCCTCTCGATGCCTTCAAACGACAGGCATATGACGACGGCACTTATCTCGCCTGGGACATCCAAACACCGAACCCGACTGTAAACGCTGGATCAGAAGCTTGCCTAGTCTTCATCAACGCTCTTGGCTCCGAGTCTTGGGACCGCCGCAACCTCTCTGACGCATACTCCGACGGCATCATCACAAGTGTGGCATCGCAATGCAACAACACAATGGTTGTTATACACAGCGTTGGCGTCCGTCTTGTCGACGAGTGGTTCGATCACCCCAACATCACCGCCGTGATTCTCGGCCACCTCCCAGGCCAAGACTCTGGCCGCGCCCTTGTTGAGCTGATGTACGGCCGCCAGTCATTCTCTGGCCGCTTGCCGTACACTGTCGCGAAACAGGAAGCAGACTATGGCCATGTGCTCGATCCGGTGCAACCCAGTGACAAGACGCCGTACTATCCTCAGGTCAACTTCACGGAGGGCGTATATATTGATTACAAGCACTTCATAAAAGAAGGCATCGAGCCTCGTTTCGCATTCGGATACGGCCTCACTTACACCGACTTTGAATACTCGAATCTCCAAATCGACGTCGACGCCAATGCCACCTCATTACGGCTCCCTCCCAATCCCGAACATATATTACAAGGCGGCATCGATAGTCTCTGGGACGAAGTCGCGCGTGTACGCTGCACCATCGAGAACATTGGCGACGTTGCGGCCAAGGAAGTCGCTCAGCTGTATATTGGTATTCCAGGCGGGCCGGAGAAGGTGCTGCGTGGTTTTGAGAAGCAGCTGCTCGTGCCGGGTGAGCGGGGGGTGTTTGAGTTTGGGTTGACAAGGCGGGATTTGAGTACGTGGAATGTGATGGAACAGAGTTGGGAACTGCAGAGGGGCGATTATGGCGTGTTTGTTGGGAAGAGTGTATTGGATGTGCCGCTGACGGGAAGGTTCGAGATTGGGGACGTGTGAGTGGTATGCTTCTTAACAAACCACCAGTGACAATTTAGGATGAATCTCTCGGTTCACCGTAAGTTGCACCAGCAAAATTATAGCCGAATGCATTCTAGGTAACACCGTTACGTCTGAACACTTTCTGTTGTCGCTTCGAAAAGGCATAGTGTAGTACGCAGTGCTATCTGGCTTCGAATCGAACCCTGGGCGAAGATGCCTTTGCCTCGCAGGGTACGACCCAGAACTTTCAAGGTCAACAAGGCTATCTGGGCGGCGCCATATCCATTGTTGCTTGGTGCAGGGGTGTTGGGCGTGCCCTTCTCCCAGCAAGACAGGCGCGAAGGCGTCAGCGAAAAGCATATAGGCACAGCGTCCCCACGACCCAGTTTCACCTGTTTCCCTCGAATTTTGCCTACCGTACGCGTACTACAGCCAACAAACTCGCTTACGACTACCAACTTTGTCCTCCTGCCTCTTCGCCTTCCGACCAATCCCACTTCGACATTCTCAGCCTCGTCCCTCACGCCCTTCTCGCCAAGCACCACCAACCAATCATGTCCGACTACGTCAACGAATTCGACCTGACCGACTTTATGGACACGCCGCCTACCTCGCCAGGATTTGAGCAGCCAACCACGTCCGAATGTCTGGATCAAATCGACTGGGAGAACCCGAACTACAAGGACCTGGCTAGTGTTGATTGGAACGCCCTGCATGAGGAGATCATAGGTGTTGTTCTAGGCGAGCCGGCTGATGAGCAGCTACAGCCTGATGACCGGTGAGTTAAAAAAAAGACATGAGCTAACAGAAGGGCAAAGCACAATACATTATAAAGAGCAAACCCCACTTGGTTCAATGGCTTATGATCAATCGACGGCCCCTTTTGAGTCCAACCATGACATACTTTCCAACCCTACAACTGAAACAACATTCGACTGCGATGTGCCGGACTGTAGAGCGAAACCCTTTAAGCGACGTGGAGATCTGAAACGCCACATGCTTATCCATGGCACGGTGAAGGAGTTTGATTGCTCAGCAGTCGATTGTAAGCGGCGTGGTATTCACGGATTTGCCCGCAGAGACAAGCTCAAAGACCATATGCTTGATGGCCACGACGATGACACTTTGTTCCAATGCCCAGGATGCGAAATGCAACTCGAGAGGGACATGTGGTCCATTCATTGCAGCTGGAATTCTGGCTTCGATCTCAATGCTCATAGGTCCTGCCCACTGCCGAAATGTTCCTACAAGTTGAATGTTGGTGCACACCTTCCCGAACACTTCGATGAGATGCAACAGCATCTTCTCGAAAAACACGATTTACATGGCCGAACTTATTTCGCCAACTTGCTCAAACAGAGAGGCTATGATGCTCAGAGCTGCGAAGTCATCTGTCCTATCTGTCCTTCCCCTTGCCAGTTTCCTAGGCATGTGGAATTTTACTATCACTTCTTTCGAACCCATTTTGATGGACCAGTGTGTGTATTGCACGAGGATGGATCTTGCGGGCAAGACTGCGATGCTAGAAAGGCGCGTTACCGTCTACGAAAGTGTACCTCGGTTCCTGACAATGTCCGCCAGTATCGCCGTGCTATCTTGCGCATCTGGCCTGGCTTCAAGCATTATCCGGTCTGGGGCGACATCGAACAATGTACACCGAGAGCCTGAGTAAGCTCTCCCTGTTTCCCGAGGGCATGGAACTTCGCATTTGTGGACTCCATGTATTTCTCATTATCCCCTCAGTTCGCCATGTTTCTCAATTAGAAAATGCGGGGTTTCTTTTGGTTTTATTGGAGGCGTTAAGGCCATGAAACATATGTAATTACTCAAATAGAAAGAATCCAACTTCGTACGCTCTTTGCATAGACGCTTCGGTTATAGCCGACATACTCCATGTGTAATGCAGCACTCAATAACGTCACAGCGAACCACACTGCAGAAGACATGAGGTCGTATGGATAACTCCGTGTACGTCTATGCCATGCTTGCACTTTTAGACGCCTTGAAAGGCGTTATGCTGCGGACAGGTTGGATTATGGGTTGCCTGACACGGCCCAGGCAGGCGATGACGCAACCCTGTAACATCAGTGTAAACTACCACTACACCACCACCTATCTCACCATTATCCCCACATCTTCTCGTCAAAATAGGCAAAATGACTTCCGCATGCGACCGCGTCCTCTCCACCACCGAACTCCTCGAATTCATCCTCAGCCACCTCACACCCATCAACTACCTCTTCCAAGCCCAACGCGTCTCACGCTTCTTCCACACCACGATTCAGAAATCGCCAAAACTCCAACAACTCCTATTTATGCGCGCAGAAACATGTCGGAGTCTCGAGGACTATGTGACGAATCAACTTTTACAACAACACTTCGCCCCATGGTTCCCGCCGTTCCAAGGCCGCCGAAATTATGATCGGTTGAAGGAGATGGAATGGGCCTCAACTCCATCCCTTCGCGCCATCTATCTGCGCCCGGAGGCGAGTTGGCGGCGCATGCTACCCATGCAGCCTGCGCCCCAGACTCTTTCTGTACAGTACCTGGAGCACTGCCAGACTGGGGATTTCATGGAGACTGCGAGCGTCGAGGGAGCCACAATGGGCCGCGTGTACGACATCACTGAATCTTTCCTGCGCGCGGAGTATGCGAGTTATGCGCAGTTTAGCATGCATTGTGGCGGCGAGGGGGTGGTGGTGTATCTCGAGAGTCAGATGCAGTGCGATATGGGAGAGGGGAGGGGCTTGAAGGGCTGGGATTTGAAGTCGGAGGGGGCGGAGATGACGCATGAGTTGCAATGGGTGGATTGTGGGGAGGTGCAGGGGGGTGGGTATAGGTTTGGAGGGATGGATTCGGTCTTTGATTGATTGGATATGGGGATCACGGCTGGAGATGAAGAGATTTAGAAGGAGGGGAGGAGATTCTGTTCGTATTATTATGTACAATCATGTCTACAATGCATGTCTGTGGTCTGCTTTGCTGCGCTCACAGCTCCATGTCCTCTGCCACGCCCATCCTCTCCAATCCACTCACCAGCGCCGCCGACCTCTTCTCCAGCAGCTTCTTCTTCGCCGCCGTCCTCTTCTGCACGCCACCCTCGGGCGCGGAACTGGACTTGCCCTTGCCTTTGCTCTTCCTCTTGCCCCCGGTGTCGCTTGCCTTCTCGAGCAAGTCGACACAGTCCGCCTTCACATCCTCGTACATGTCCCAGAAGACATTATACTCATCCCCCACCAAAGCCCGGCCAAACTCCTGCTTGTGGTCTTGCGACCAATGTCTGCCCTCCTGCACAAGCACAGCAGTCACAAGCAGCTTCTGCATCCACCCCTCCCTGTCCTCGCAGACGCGCAGCTCCGAATCCCTAGGCGCAAATGCCGCGCCCACGAGCTCAGCAAGGCGGAACGGCAAAACGAACTGACCCGCCACCAAATCTGCCATCTTGTTATGCGCGAGCGCATACAGCGACGGGAACTCCAGCTCTTCAGCCACAGCACACATGTGCATGTGGAACTTTGCGCCAACGAGGTCCGGGCGCGCGAACGAAACGGCTTCGGAGTCTTCAGGGAACGAGGTCGCGTTCTGAATGAGCCGCAGCTCGGGAAACTCGCTGTCGGCGTATGTGCCGGTGTAGATGAATTCAATCACCCTGTCCATAAGGATAGGGTGGAAGGCGGCCGGCAGATCGACCGAGGCGGCGGGCGTACTGCTGGAGGTCTTCACCGCATCGTTAGTATAGCTTCAGAGTAAAGATAAGCTTATATAGATCTCCAGGAACTTACATCGCCAGGGAAGATGCTGTCCTGGAGCTTCTTGGAGCCTCCAAGCAGCATCATGGCGTGCACCTTGAACACGACGCCGACACTGGTGACCAGCGCGAAGTCACGTCCGAGAGGGGTGGCGAGGAGGTATTCGCCATGTCTGAATGTGTTAGATGTGATTCGAGGCATATTGGAGGGGTACTTACGCCTTGAGGTTGTGCTGGGCGTGCCCTTTGAAGCCAAAGTTGCCGCCAGCGAGGAAGTTGCGCAGAACACTGCGAGGATGACGCGCATCGAGCGGCTCTACTGCCGCTGGAGCTTGTTTGCTCTCTTTGCTAGCCGCGAAGGGATCGCCTGTGGTCGTTGGCTGAGCGCCACTGCCGAAGTAGAAGACTTTTTGCGGGCCAGACGGCTGCGCAAAGGACGCGTTCATAGGCGGTGGGCGAGCAGGGAGACCAGCAGAAGGCGGAGGCAAGTTAGGAAAGGACATGATGTAAATGTAGAGTGATGTGAGGTCTTGTGTGAATTGAATGAGTTGAGGTAAAATTCAAGTGTGCGGTAGACGAGCAAAGGAGTGTTCAAACAGTGTGTAATTGGACGAGTCACTTAAGCTAGAGAAAGTGCAGGTGAACGGGCACCTCAACAGTGCGGCTTCACGCGTCCAAACGACCAGGTATGCCCATGCCAATCAGATCTCCATGTCCATGTCGGCATCGCTGCCACCTGCGTTTGCGTCCCTCGCTTTGTCCCTCTTCTCCTTACGCTCCCGGACCGCTGACTTCTTCCTCGTCTTTTTGATGCCACGATTCTTCCTGGGAGGGGGAGAACCGTTTGAATCGCCATGCCCCATCAGCTGCATGGCTGCCTCGCGATCTGCCGCCGCCTTAGCTCTCCTCGCCGCCGTCTCCTTCGCGATCTGAGCCTCTTTCAAGAGGTCTTCGTTCTCTGCCAAGGCAGTGTTGTAAGCAGTCCAGAAAGGGGCGTAGCCAGGGGCCTGGATTGACTCGGTCCAGTCTTTGCGGCTCTGCTCGTTCCAGTTCTTGGCCTCGTAGGCGATGACAGAGGCGACGACCATGTTCTGTAGAACGCCGGCATCGTCCTTGCAGATACGGGCTGGGTCTCCAGGCGGGGCGAAGGTAGCCTCTACCAGTTCCTTGAGTGTGTCGATGGGCAAATGGCGGCGGAGGAGGAGCGAGCCAACAAGCGCATCGTACGCGGATGTCTGGAGGGCTGGGTAAGCGAGTTCTTCGGCCAGAGCGAACATAAGCAGGGAGTACATGTTTCTGCGAATGCCCACCAAAGCCGTGACTGCTGCTGAAGGCGGATTATCCGCCGGGACGTGCGTGGCGGTGTAGAGGTCGAAGTTACCACGCTTCAACTCCTGGGCCTCACGCCCCTTGGGGTCGAACTGGTACTCCGACGTGTAGAGAAAGGTCACCAAGCGATCAATCAAGATCGGATGGTGGTGTGAAGGGAGGTCGACCTCCGTGGGCGGATGGGCTTGGGTGGCGCCCCCGGGAAAGACATACTCCTCAAGCATCTTGGGGCCGCCGATCAGCATCACGGAGTGGATGCTGAAGAGAACGCCAGATGCTGTCTTGAGCGTGAAGTCACGCCCAACAGGCGACTTCAGCAGCACTGACACGCGGCTAGATAACATGTTAGAATAGTCTTGAGGCGGAGTCAGTGATACGTACTCGGCGAGCAGCTTCTTTGGGGGAGCTGGCTTCTCCCAGGATCTCTTGAAGGCCCCCTTGAGGAGGTTTCGCGTGCTGGTGGGCGCGGATTTAGCCATTGCAGGCTTCTCGGCGTTCATGTTCTTGTTGATTTAGAGGTGGAGCGGAGGCGGCGATGTGATCTAGGTCGACCAAACGCTAGCGTGGACCGTTTGTGAATGAGATTTGCGGCCACACAACCGTCTCCCGACTGCCTATCCTGAAGCTACACGCACCGGTCAGAGCTCACTCACTTCAGCAAAGTTCACTTTGGAGATAGCCAGGCTCTTTTATCATCATCATATATTCGTACACTCGTAACTGGCTCTTCAGAAGGTAGGCCTTGTCCTCTCTCCTTTCCAGAACCCCATTACCTCGCCAGTCTCTCCAACCCATTCTCTTACTCCAGTGACGACCTGTTTAGCGAGACCTGCATTCGTTCCACTCCTTGCCCTCCTCTTTCCTTCCATACCGGTACTGCTGCCTCCAACACCACTACCAGTGCCACTGGCGAAAGCGTCAGGCGCTTTGCCAGCACTTATGTAGCTGCTTCCCTCTCCTGTCGCATACTCAGATCCCATAGACGGTAGAACATTCTCGCTGGCAGATAGAGAAACGAAGAGCGCGAACGGTACGAGCCATACACAGAGTCCAAAGTAGCTAGCAATCTCCGTGAACGAAGGAATATTGGCGTCGCGTGAGTAAGGATATGATGAGTACGACGAGCTCGGGGGCGGCGCGCTGAAGTGTCTGAACCACAGGTAGTGGTTGGCAATGACCAGTGCTACACCGACGTCAGCTCAGGTCTCCCATGAATACGAATCATCACCGCACACCACACGACCTGTCTAGACTACCAATACGCCAAAGGGGACACTAATACGCCCTTCCAAACTCCTGGCGAACAGGGACGCTTCATCAAGACTAGGCAAAGACTCTGCCATGCACCGGGCGCATAGCTTTGCACTCCACTGACACACCCCAATTCTCCCCTTCTCACTCCCCTCGTTTATCAAAAGCATACATACCACAAGAAACCAAAAACAGCGGATCCGTCAATTTCACAATCGGAAACTTCCTCAGGTTCTGCGCATATATCGCATGCGACACAATGCTCAGCGCGCTCAGTCCCACAGGGAACCCATCCACAGCCAGCAGCAACACCTGCAGCACGATGACGCCGTAGATCAGTCGGTAGAGCAGTTTCTTCGCGAGGACCGTGTGCTCTTCGACGAGCTCGGAGAGGTAGTAGAGGCCGGATGCTAGTGGGTGTTAGTATGCTTCGCGGCAAGACCCTGGGATGGAAGTGGGTGGTATGTACCTATAGCGAGCGTCAAGAAGCCGAAGCCAAGGATCACGCCGACGTAGCCTAGGAGCGGTAATATCCACATAATTGTTATACTGGGGAGGGACTTTTTTTTGAAAGGTGAGGTTTGATGATGCGAGCGATGAGGTCAGAGGTTAGGTGGCCGGTTCGGATTATTAGTGGGACCGGATTAGCGCGGGATGTTGAGCGGCGGGATGTGTGTGGGGAAGAAGAACATCAAAAAGTTGTGAGGGAATTCTTGGCGAGGTTCCAACTACTGCGACTTTGCGATCTTCACGCCACGACCTGTGACTTTACGAAGAAGGACGACTTGCGCACACGAATACGCATACGATCATAAGAATATAGTTCTTCCAGGGAAAGAACGAGAACCAACGGCAATCATGTCGCGACCAGAAGACACACTGTACGCTATCCACCATCACACACTCCCCCAAACCTCATATCTAACCACCTCCTCAGCCCCCCAGACCTCTTCTACAATGACACCGAATCCCGCAAATACACCACCTCCTCGCGCATCCGCTCCATCCAATCCTCCATGACCCACCGCGCCCTCTCCCTCCTCTCGCTCACCTCACCCTCTCTGATCCTCGACGTCGGCTGCGGCTCCGGCCTGAGTGGTGAAATCCTCTCCGAACCCGCGCCCGACACGCCGGGTGGCCCACACGTCTGGATCGGCTTCGACATCAGCGCGTCGATGCTGGGCGTCGCGCTAGAAAAGGACGTCGAGGGCGACCTACTACTTGCCGATGCGGGACAAGGTGTGCCGTTCCGGCCGGGCACGTTTGATGCGGCAATTAGCATCAGTGCGGTGCAGTGGCTGTGTCAGGCGGAGAGCAGTGAGGAGTGGGACACGCCTGCGGCACGGCTGTCAAGGTTTTTCAACGGCTTGTATGCGAGTTTGAGGAGGGGCGGGAGAGCCGTGTGTCAGTTCTATCCGAAGAATGAGGAGCAGAAGAAGATGGTTAGTCAGGCGGCGATTAAGGCAGGGTTTGGCGCGGGATTGTTGCTAGACGACGAGGGCACGAAGAATGCGAAAACGTATTTGGTGCTGACGGTGGGCGGTGGGGAGGTGGATGGGGATATCAGTGGTGTGGTGAGGGGCATGGATGGCGTGGATGTGGAGGATGCGAGGCGGAGACAGAGGGGGATGAAGCGGGGCGAGGAGAAGAAGGGCAGCAAGGCGTGGATCTTGAAGAAGAAGGACCAGATGGAGAAGCAGGGCAAGGTTGTCAAGGCGACGTCCAAGTACACGGGCAGGAAGCGGAGGATCCAGTTCTAGGGGACGGCGCGATGATACCACGACCTTATGCATAGCGCGGCGTTTGGATTAGACATAGATTCCCAAAAGTTCTTCGGTGTTCAAACACAAATTAAAGTCAATGACGGGACGCAATACTGTATTGCGCTCAGGGATTATCTAAAGCACATGCCCGCCAGCAAGCAGCCACACGAAAGGAACCGATATGCAGGGAAAGGGTAAAGGGGTGTGATGATTCCTCCTACTCCAAGCTTCACCAAGCGTCCGAGACGTCCCAGTAAATATGCGGACAGTCCGGCCTCGCTGGGTGGGCTTCGACACTGGGCTCAATAGCCGGCTAGATACAGTCAACAACTTGAAGGGCGCGACCTGCCGGAAATCAGATGTTACCAATCTCCTTGACAAAGTCGTCGAGCTCCTTCTTGGTGTCGGCGTATTTCTTGGCCATCTCTTCGTACTTGGTTTCCCACTGGTCGCGGGACTGCTCGAGGGCCTGGACTTTGCGCTCGTAGTGGCCCGACTTGACGTCGGTTTGGCGGAGCCTGTGACGTGTAAGTATTCAGAGAAGGCGGCGAAGCGTAAAAGAGGGCTCACTTCTCGTTGAGCTCGCGGATCGTCCTGTCAGACTCCTCAGCCTCTTCCTCAAGGACCTGGATCTTGCGCTGCAAGCCCTCGGCCGTGGAGCCGGCCTGGGCACCTGCACCGGCTTCGTCCTTGTAGGTTTTGACTTGCGTTTCGAGCTTCTCAACCTCGCCCTCCAGCACCGAGTTCTTGTGGCTCAGGGATGTGATCTCCTGCTCCTTCTGTGTCGTCTCGCTCTCGAGCTGCTTGACCTTGGCCTTGAGCTCCTCGGCGCGGGCGCTGCTCTCGTCCGCCTCGATGCGGAGAGCTTCCATGCGCTGTGGGGGCCTTGTTAGCTCCGTTCCACTGCAAATGCGTGCTGTTGTACGGCCGCCATTGTCACGGCAAGGAGCTCCGCAAAAGGGTCGGGGCGGGGTAGATAGGGCGACTCACCTTCTTGATCTGATCCATGGCGGCTGAAAGTGTGTGGCTGTTGCGTGGATGGGTGGCTGTAGGTGTAGGGGCTGCAGATGTGAGAGCAGCGGCTGTATTGAGGATGTAATGCGGCGGAGAGTGTTGTTGTCTGGGAAATCGTCTTTTGACAGGCTGCGATGCAGGCAGGTGTGAGGCGCTCCTGCCCCTGTCAAACGCGCTAGCCTTTGTAAGCCGAGACCCTTTGTCGATGTGGGCCCCAAAAGTGGCCGCCTTCCCCAATGTGGTCGCATAGCAACGGCGCATAGCGTAAACACCGTTCGTACCACGACGCCGAACGTCGACGACTGCATCTTCACGACTCGCTCAATGTAACCACCGCCATGGCTACTCTCGCAGCACACGATCAGGAGAATGCCATCCGCAACATTTCCATCGGGCCCGGCGGAAAACCGCTGAATGCTGGGGCCAAGGGCCTGGGAGCCAAAACACCCGGAAACAAAGCCCCAAAGACGCCTTTCAAGATCCCGCTCAATGACGAGAACGTGATCAAGCCGACCGGAAAGGCGAACGGCAAGGGCAACGAGAATGCATTTCTCACCCCAGCTGGTATGAGATGGGATTAGAGTTTATGTAGTAGTCATGGCTGATCTGATACAGGTCCGCGTACGCGCGCACCGCTGGGCATGAAGACGACCAACGCCAAATCCAATGCATTCAAGACGCCTGCCCCCCTCGGCTCCTCAGCGAAGACACAGAAACTCAGTCCCCGACTGCGCCGCCCCAAGGTCAAAGTCCACCAGCCGGAGCCAGAAGCTGAGGATGAAGATGACGTCCCCGAGGTCGAGTACATGCCTCCCAAGGAGATTCCTCTCGCAGACGACATGGACGACTACCTGCCCAAGGACTGGAATTTCCCCAAGCTCGACAAAGCGAGCATCAACCGCGGCATCTGGCAGGCCTTCAGTAATCCCATTGAAGACGACGGGCGCCCGAAGAAGCTGCGCGAATTCGAAGAGGGACTAGAGCGCTCGAAGAAGAAGCGCGACGAAGACTTCGACAAGCTCTTCGCCGCCGAACAGGCCAAAGAGGATGCGGAGGCCCGCCGCTACATGGGCGTCGACGTGCCCAAGAAAACTGCCCGGAAGCCCATGTCCACCATGCGCGTTCGCTCCGCTGCTCAAGCCCTCTCCCCCGCCTCGACGAAACCAAACTTCGCCAAACCGACCGCGGCAGTCAAGTCCCGCCTCCCCACAGGCTTCGTGGCGAGCAAGAAGGCCAAGCCCCCCGTTGAACCCACGCCTGCTCGTCGCGCTGCTGCTGTTGCGGCCAGCCATAGCACGATTGGGTACGCGCAAGGCCGCGCTGCTCCCGCGGGACGTAAGCCTCTTTCGAACGTCACCAAGCCCGCGCCCTTTTCTGCTGCTTCGCGCGCGGCATCCACTCGGCCCACGGGTACTATGGCGCGTTCGCGCAGTGCGTTTTCGCGCTCGAGTTCGGCTGCGACGGATGCGACGCTTGTTACGCCGCCTGGGGAGGAAGACGAGGAGGTGGAGCCATATCGCACCGCAGCGGATGTGGAGAGGGAATTGGAGCTCATGTTGTTGGCGCGCGATGAGGAGGAGGATGAGGATGAGGATCGGTGGTTGAATAGCTTCAACTCCCAATTGGCTGGGGATCCGGTCGATGAGGAGCTTGAAGACTTTCAGTTGAGGTTGCCTGAGGGCTTCTAGTCATTCATTTGGGATTGTTGTGGCGTTGGCGTTGGATACCTTTTCCCTTGACTGGTGTTGATGTCATGTCCACCACAGCTTTTTGGGCCAGCATAATCGCACTTTGTTACCATTTCAAGCTTCCGTGTACATTGATAATGTTCTCCATTCTTCATCTGCGCCTTGACCCGACCCTATCCAACCTCAACCTGTACCACCACCACTCCCTCTCTCTCTCCGTTTTGAAAAAAATCCAAAGATCGATCCCATGTGTTGGTACGAATGCGCGCTACCCCCGGGTTACGCCGTACATGCGCCATGCTAATACTCAAGCATGTCCAAAAGAAAGAGGAAAAAAAAGTAAGAAAATAGGAAATGAATGCCGTTCTCGTTTGTCTGTCCGCAATGCCGCGTCGTGATATGTCGTTAACCACCCCCACCCATCTATTCCCACCCACCATATATATACTCCGCCCGCCCAACCCATCTACGCCTCGACATCGACATCCACGCCCACCGTTGCCGGCGGCGCGGTGATTTCATCGACGGCATACAGATTCTGATTGAGGATCTTGTTCATGGTGAACATGTGGACGCGATCCTGCTTGAAGACGGCGCGCATGGCGTCGTCGCAGCGGATCTGGCGCTTGTCGGCGGGGTCCTGGAGGTCGCGCTGCTTGACGTATTCCCAGATTTTCTTGACGGTTTGGGGGCGGGAGAGCTGTGTTTCGTTGAGTAAGGAGGAGAGGGCGGGGGAGAGGGCCATTGGTTTCTGTTCGCATTGTCAGTAGGGAGAACGGGGAAAGTAGAGGTTTGGGGGTTAGGGAGTATGGTGGAAGGACGTACATGAAATCCCCCCTTTTTACTTGGACTCTTCTTCTCCGCACCACTCCCGCTCGCGATGTCACTGTCATCCTCGTCCTTGACTTTGTTGCTGCTCTTCTTTTTCGTCTTCTTCTTCGGCAAGGGCGCGCGCTTCTTCGTGTTCCCCCCGCGCGTACTGCGCATGCGGCTGTTCTCTTCCTGCTGCAGTCTCCTAGCGTATGCAGCGTCGTCGTCTTCCTTGGGGCGCGTCTTCTTAGTCTTCTTCTTGGGTGGCGCGGCGTCTTCGAGGTCAGAGAGGGCGGATTCCGAGGCGGGCGAGCGCTTGGCGGAGGAGGTAGATGTGCCGTTTTCGACGGTGGGGATGGGGTCTGAGGGCGAGGGAGGGCTGGGATTGGAGGAGTTGAAGGCGTCGAAGCGCTTCATGATCAGGTCGGTGATGGCATCCTATTTGTAGTATTAGTATATTTGAAGAACATGTTAGGACTGCTTGGACCTACCTTCTGGTGTGTGGTGTCGTGTTCGACCCGCTCTTGGAGGCCCTTTCGTATGCGCTTCGCGGAGATGGTGTTAAGATCGCTGGCTCGCAGGATCTCGTCGATGATGGCGGAGTACGACGCCTCGACATCGGGGGCTAGAGACTCTGGATGCAGTAGTCAGTACATGCTCGACGCGTAAAGTGTGCAAGCGCACTCACCCGCCATGGTTGCGGTGTCGCGAAGTCTACGCGGAGGTTATAGCGAGAGGTCTGGAAGTCGGCAAGTGGGTGTCGAGTCGCCGCGAAGCTCAATCGCAGTTGCAGTGGTGGCTCTACTCCGCCGTGGTGGGTATGCGAAGCTCTGACCGGGGTAGGTAGCTCCCAGAAAGCAAGATGGTAGAATGAAGAGTTGTGAGGAAGCTTGGCCGGGCGCTGGTAATACTTCCCAAGTTGCGCGCAAGTGAGAGCTTGACGTATCTCACAGCTACAGTCGGCCACTCGCGCCGCCGTCTAGACTCTTCAATCCCAAGTGAGAGACAAGCAGCCGGACGCTCCAAAGCGGTAGTGCCGTAGCGGGGTCTGTGGGACGCCGTGGTAGAGATGTGTATGACTACAAAAGCGCAGACGGTGCAAAGAGTGCGGTTGCAGTCGCGCACACGTGAAGCAGAGACAGACGTTCGCAGATGCGCAAAGAATGTTGCAGGTCTGGCCGCTGAGGTTGAAGTCAATATGGTCACTTGCGGCGTGCACGGGCTCAGGAACGAAGCCGACGTGGGAGGCTGGGGAACTACGGATCGATCCGAACCACCATCGGGCCCAATATACATCACACGGCGCGTATATCGTTGGACCGTGGGAAACGTGAATGAAGCGCGCTGGACTTGTTCACAGCCTGCCCGTGGCTTTTGATTCATGTTGGCGTTTCCATGTCACCATACCCGTCGTGCATATCCTGCCAAATGCGGTAGACTACGCTAAATTCCCCATCCGCGGCATCAGCCTGAGGCTTGCAGAGCCGCCCTACATGACCATGCAGCCAACGCCGTACATTTGTTTTTCGACCGCGCCCTTGATCTGGTACCAGTCCGCTCTTCGCTCCGCATATTCGTACACCTCTTCGGCCCTGAATATGCCCTTGTACCTGTCCGTGTCGGCGATGATGGTAGCAATCTCCTTCGCCTCTTTCGGGTCGATGAGGTAGATTTGCGACAGCTCGCGCAGTGCAGCAAAGTACTGCATTAGCGACTTGTTGCGCAGCGAGACAATGTACGAGTAGTATGCGTTCATGTCACTGCCCGTCATCAGCACACATCCAAACCAAACATGGACTAATAACATACCTGATGAGCTTGATTGCGCCGTCCACGCTGATTCTCTGCCGCTTCAAGTGCTTGCAGAGCGCCGCGAACAAGCGCACTCCCACCTCCTGATTGAACACATCCAGCACGTTCTTGTCCGTGCTACCCACCAGCATGTTTGTGTGCGACGACACAATATCCACTATTCGCGTAGCCGCCTCGCTAGGCCCAATGTCAAACATCTCTACCACGCCTTTGGGTCCGACGGGCGGGTTGAAGTCGGACGGCTGTTGAATGGTGCCGCACAGGTACTCCACCTCGTCCATCAGCACATCAATACCCTTGTTGAGGCCCGCTGCGACGCGCTCGTCAAGCATGGATTCGAAGCGCTTCTTCTCTTTCGATGCCAGACTGAGAAAGTCATCGCGGTCGGTAAGATTGCCAGCAACGAGCTCTTGATAGTAGAAAACTTCCACCATCTGCTGGATCAGATCGCCGACATTCACCAGTTCCAAGAAAGCAACAAGCGGCGCAACACCCTCTTTGCTGTGATCCGCGACTTCTCGAGGTTTGTAGTCCGCTAGATGACTGACGGCCTTGTCGAATCCGAGCTTCATATGCCGATTGCCGAGGATCTGCACCAGATTGATGAAGATCTGCTCGCTCTGTTCCTTTGCTTCTTCGCCAGACTGCCCGCCGAGCCTGACAAAGCGCGCAGCTCTCTCCAAGCTGGACTTCGCCATGTGAGTGAGGTTCAAGGCGACTTCAATGCTGAAAAGCGATCGAATGCCCTCTAAGCGAGAGTTCATAATGGCTGCCTTCGCCGCAAGCTCTGTCGTCGGTGCCTCCACTCGAGGCGACGGAGCTCGGTCACCAGGAACCGGCGTCCCTGACCGCGAAGTAGGCTCAAGGCTAGCGCTGCCATTTGCCATGGACGGGCTCGGGGCAGGCTTAGTCGTGGAACCTCCGATAGTAGGAAGCACGTTGACCGGCATCATGACCACCTTCTTGAACGAAGCCAAGAAATCTTGCTTCACAGCTTTCCGGTTGACGTTGGCCATGTAGAATGTCTCGGTGGTCTGCTCTTCATCTGCTAGCCGCTTCTCCCAAATATCAACCTCAGCTGCAGACTTCCGTGTGAAGAACGCAAGCTCTTCTTGTAGGTAGAGGTCGATGTGTTGCTCGAAACACCGGGATATTGTCTTGACTGTATCTTCCTGGAAGGTCGGTGGAGAAGCGCGCGTGGACTTCAACGAAATGGCGAGTTGCAGTGCTTGGTCGAAAACACCCGCGATAGCTTTCAGGTAAACCTCAATACTGATATCGTGCGCCTCATCCAGCAGAGTCGTGAGATACTCCGAAATGATATCCTCCGCCACCCTGTCCAGAAACGGCTGCATGACATCCACAGTCGGCGGAAACACGCGATCAATAACCCCCCGCCTCCTCATTCAGCGCAACCGCCAGCCCATGAAAGAAATCATGCGAAGGCTGCAAGCTCAACTGATTAGCCCCGAAATGCTGCAAGCAATCCGTCGGATTCCCCAGTTTCTCCTTCTCCAGCATCAACGGGTGATTGTGAATGAACGAATCCAAACACGCCGCGCCGCCATTCAGCGCAACCAAAACATTCGCAAAACGCTTCATGCGACCCTCGAAGTCCTTTTCCGCATACCCCTGCTCAAACTCTCGCAGCACTGCGTTTTCAAAAATCCCAATCATGGTATCCAGCTTTTCTTCGCGCTGGTACCAGCCCTGCGCGTAATCACTCTTCGCAAACGTCTTGAGCTGGGCGAGCATGTGCGCTTGCTGTTCGGGGTCGCGGTACGTGCGAAATAAGATGGGGTCGGTATGGCTTGTGGATCTCGACAGGTCGAAGTAATACGGTGCCAATGCGCCGTATACCTTCCCATACTCTTGCCTGGCCGCGCCTCTGATCGAGCGTACTCGCGACAGTACTTTCAACGCAGCCTGCGGGTCTATCATGGGTATTGCGTGCGCAGCGGGAGCCCCAGCCGGTGCCAATGACATGTCACTGAACCCTCTATCCAACGTCGTGGCTCGTGGTCGGGTTTGGTGGTCTTGAGAACTCCGCTGCATGTCCTCTTCCAACGCCGCGTCAAAGAGCGTCGTGCTGACTCTCGGGTGCCCATCTGCTCCAGGTGGAAGTCCATTTGCACCATTCAAGGCAACGCCAGCCCTCCGTGCCTCTTCCGCTTTCTGCGCCTCGAGTTTCCTGCGCATGGCCTCTTCGAAGCGCTTCTTTGCCTCGACGTCGTTCCAGCATCCCATGCTCTTGAGTCGTTGTATCCAGCGTGTGTCGTCGTAGACCATCTCTTGCATGCGCTTCGATGTGCGGGCGAATCTGAACATGTCGGCGACGGGCAGGTAGTCGAGGATTGTGTTGATCAGTTCTATGGCCATCAGCTTCAATCAATGATATGGATCACATAATCTCTCACCAGCAGGCAGGATTGCCTTCGACTCTGCCACAATCTCGGTGTTCCGTAGAGACGCCAGGAAAGACGGCTGCCCCTGGGGCACCGCCCGCTTGAAGTTCGATCTCGTTGCCATTGTGGAGGTTGAAAGTCTATGGTCGTATACTCTGTCTTTCCGTGAATGCTTCCTCCATGTTGTGCCGGAGGGATCGCGTGCTGTCGCTGCGGGAGGGTGCTGCGGCGGCTACTCGGTGGTGGTGGAGTTGTGAGGGTCCACAGCTCCGCGAAGCGTGAGCAGCATACGAGTGGTGCCCCGCCAACGACAATCCCCTCACCTGAACCTCTCGCACAGGTCATCTTTCTCTCATTACGACGTTTGTTTGGTGTAGAAATCTGATCTGATCATAACACTCGATGTTTGTTTCACTGTAGTTCATGCCTCTCTCGATTCGACCTCGGAAGCACGCAGCAGTGTCGCACGAGCTCGAATACTCGAATCTGAGGGGCTCAAATGCACGCGAGCTTGTGATACAGTACTTGAAAGGCGAAAAGGCATAGATGTCTGTTATTACTACTGATCTAGCTGAATCACCAAGTCCGCATCATTCGCCAATGACCATCATTATGGGATAGTAAATGCTCCAGGGTCCTCTCCGCCAGCCTGAGATCCAAGGCATAGCATAACCTACAAAACAGCAAGCAGCCCAGCAACAACAACTCCAAGGCCGAACTTGGTATCCGGAGACTGCGAGGAAGCCGCACCGGTGCTAACGGCGTACGACGCAGACGCACTGCTCGAGTCGCTGGTGGCCGAAGCAGTGCCGTTTCCAACAGACGACGTCGCAGAGCCCGAAAGTGTCACAGAGCCTGATGCCGCTGGACTCATGGAAGGTGTCGCAGAGGCCAAGCCCGCTGGCGCAGACGTCGCAACGCAAATAGGTGCCGTGTTTACTACAACGTTTGCAAGCTTGCACAGTGAGGCGGCGAGCTGCGTAGTGACTGTTACGGTCATTAGCCATGACACACCTTGGCAAGTATCTGATGGGGTAAACAAACCCGCAATGTCCGCCTGAGGACAGGTCGCGAAGATGCAGCACGACACCTTGTCGATTACGGCGGTATTGCCGCAGATGCACGCAAAGTCGGTGGCGCCGCAGCTGCCGAGACTGCTGGCGAAGCAGGCTTGCTGTCATCTTGTTTAGCATCGAAACGGTTTTGTGGAGCATGGATACGCACAGCACACTTCGGGATATCGGAGATGCCTTGGCCCATGACGGCGGCGCTGAGCGCAGCGATGGCAGCGAAGCTGAAAAAACGCATGATGGAAGATGTACTGAGAGTAGGGCTTGGAGATGTGGAATTAGGGATGAGAGATGCGCTTCTGCAAAGGGGATGCATCACTTCTTACGTCTCTGGTTCACCTGCAGGTGCTCTCCAGCACTGGCGGAGTTGGGCTTGGTTGGCATTCCAAACTTGGATATCATGATGTTGTTGTTGTTCTTGTAGCACTTTCCTCATTGACGGACTGGACAGATCCTCTACACATAATCACCTTCATCTTTGCGAATATGATAAATCAGACAAGCATGCGCAGAAGAGACATCGAATGCTCATTGTTTACTCAGAAGCATGTGTTGATGGCATGTCGTGGGGAACCGAAGCCATGCAGCTCGAAGCTCGCACGCTTCGGTACGTACCCGCTGTACCACTGCGGAAAGGAAGGCACGGGAGGGAATGGAGTTTAGCGCCGATCACTTTTGGCGTTGATGCGGGGATGCGCGCTGCATGCCACGCAGCAGCATGCGCGCGGAAGTGATCTGCTTGACGACAGACGACGCTTGAAACATTCTGTAGAAAGCATGCATGTGGCGATCAAGTCTGTCAAGAAACCCAAGATGTTCTAGACGTCGCAGACGTTGTAATCTTCAGCTATCTCGGTCGTGCTCGTCGCTGACGTGGAAGAGACGTCCTCTGTTAGAGGATACATTGACTGTGCAAGGACATGCCCAAGTCCAATGAATTCACTTCGGCCAGACTGCAAGAGCCGCGTGATGCTCTGAGGTCCTCGGCCCTTGCGATAAGAAGGCTGTCAGGATCAGGAGACGCGTGGAGGGGGCCTCTTGATTCGGAGCTTGGATGAGCACTCGGTTGCATCACGTCGGAGAGCTCAGCCCGGCTTTGTGAAGCAAGTATTTGCTTTGCCGGATGCTTCTAAATCGGTTCGGATTCATCAGCCTCACTTGGTTCGTGGCCGAGCCGACCTTGCGCTGAAGGACGGTCGCCGAAGGACGTGTGTCCTCCTGAGCTGATGGAATGGTGCTCGGAGGACCTTTGAATCTGCTCCGCCCTTTGGCAGTGCAACGGGCCAAACTGGTCCTGCTGAGGGACCTCAGTTGCCCTTTCTGTGTAAAAGAAACATGTGCATCAGGCAAACTTCGCCATCGCAGTCCTCTGCTCGAGGGGCAGTGTGTAGGCTCATCGCAGGGCTTCTTCACATGTCATCAGCCTCAGCTCAGCTGTCCAATCGCGCGCAGGTTCTCGCGAAGAGAGGGCGTTGGGGCGCAGGCGGGAAACATCTAAAGGGCACACAGGTGAGAGACGAGTATGGTGCTCTCCTGTAACAGACAGTCACCTGCAGCCAGCAATGTTGACTTTAGCGCGAGAAAGGGATGAAACCGCGGCTCGGTGGTCGACAAGTCGTGCGAAGCGTCGGCGAGAAGTGCTCGAGCACCATCCACGTCTGCACTGTACCTGCGTCTGCGCCAGGGACGAGATCCGACTGGCCAACACGTTGCACCCGGCGTGGCTGCTTGTGAACGCGACAACGTGTTTAATGAGCCACACGTGAGACCCTGAGGCCAGCGCATGGCGGCCGTGTGTGGGTCGGGCATGCCTTGAGACGCAATTCTCCACGGGTGACGTGCTATCGAAGTTAAGAAGTCGGCTAGAAACCGCGAGTAAGGGATCATGCTGGAACGGCGGCAGCGCGACGGCCGTTGCTTTTGACACAGCGGATGCGCACCGACAAATGCGAGTGAAGCAGCGAATGGGCTCCCATCCGCGCCCCCTGGTCCTCCAGAGGTCCTTCTCCACGCCCTTCTCCGTGGCTTATGTCACCCAGCCCTACCGTGATCATCGCAGGCCTGTGTTTGAGACACCGCAAGGTGAGGCGGGTCCACGATTGGATCTCCGTGTCACTTTGGCTGGGCTGTTTCGTCCTTTCCCCTTTGTGGCCACTGTCTGAGAGTCATCGCAACAGAAGCATTGCCTACAAGCTTCACTTGCTGAACAATGCTCGCGATGCGTGCCTGGCGGAAGGGCCACGCAGCGCATCATTGCGGGTTGCCCTCTGTAGCCCGTGTCTACCGCTGTGTGCCCCGTGGGCAGAGCTGTCAATATCGACGTCTACAAAGGCGTGTGAAGGACGTAGTGAACTTAAATAAATACTTGGCCTTGTTTCCTCGGTCTATTGTTACAAGTACTTGCACCATCGAAACCGCTATCTCTAAGTTTGCCCTTCGCAAAGTCTCAGACAACGTCTCACAACGACCTTTTTTAAGCTCCTGCACAACAGTTGATACCATATCCTCCCCATCGGATTCCCGATTTTTCAGACCGCAGCCATGAAGTCCGCAATGATGAAGTCCACCACATGCTACCGACCCAAACAGGGTGGAAATCCGGATGTTGTACAGCCCAGAGATGGCAACTGGTGTAAGTTGATTGCAGTCGTGCAGATGTCCTCCATGGAAGTTGTGACTAACCTACCAATTAGGAAGCTATTCGGCTAGTGGCCTGCTTTGGGAAAATGCAGCTTCCCGTCCGGCCATCGCGATCTCGTTCAATCCGACGCAGGGCGTCATACGTTTACCTCATTCCTCTTGCGACCAACATTTCCCAACATTTTCGAAATCGCGCGTTCTGTTATACCGCATCGCCAGTCTTTTCTGTCCTGGAGTCCTGGAGAACCAACGGCGCTAGCCGGTAATGGGGCCCGCGGACGATTACCTTTGGACCCCAAAGTGGAGGGCGCAGCAGGCCTCAGCACCCGCGAACATCGACTTCAACAGCGACCGGCGGCGGGCTGTGTTGTGCCGGTGAGCAAGGCTAGCGCTCAGGAGTCATCGAAACAGAGAAAGCAGGCGATTCGAAGGACCTGGGGCTACTCTTTATCGACAAAAGTGACTCCTAGGCGCCTGGAGGCTGCCTTGTGGTCCGCCGTTTGTGGCTCAACCCTGCGGCTGTGCTCCACCGCTAGACGACCTTCACCGCACGCCTTGTTAGGCACCGAACATGGGTTCACCACTTAGAGGGCCCCCACAACGACGCTTCTGCCTGAGGACAGTCAACCTAGTCTGCTGCTTTCGGCTACAATTTTGTGGCTTTGATCGCCCAAATGACAATCAAGGCGGTGGACTAATCGAGTCACCAGCGATCTGGTGTGAGATACGAGCTTCGAGAAGGGCGCTAGAAGCTTTGGAGCCTATCTGTCGCCTTGTTTATCATGCTCTAGCCAATTGGATTTCCGCCCCGAGGCGCAGCTTTACCTTCACCGAAGCCTGCCATTGGCATGGGTGGAGGAATTAATCTCCAATGGGTCTGCGTCATACCTGAAAGAAGGCATTTCGTTGCCTGTGCCTGAGCGGCGTCAGGTAGAAGGACGCATCTAAGGCACTTTCTGGGGTGGCGCTTCCGACAGGCCTCTTGGAGGCTCTGATGCAGACGGATACCTTATAAACCTGGACGCCATCTGCAGTGAGACATTCATCACAAACATCATTCAATCTCAAGCACACTTTACATCCACACACATATACGCCTCAGCCACTTTCCATTGCTACTGCCTGCCATAGCCTCCACAATCGACTATCTACCCGTCGACTTCAATCACCTACTTAATAACAACATGCGTTTCCCAAGCATGAACTTGAACAACTCCCGCAGCGAACCTCAACCACGTGAAGGCGGCGCTCCAAACCAACGATCAGCAAGACCTTCTTCGATGTCTCTTCGCAAGGACCCAAAGGATGCGCAGCCCCGTGACGGTGGTGGCTAATGCCCCGTCTCATTGTGTATGTCAATTGTTCGACTGAATTACTTGGCCAAACCTGACATCTTTAAGAATATCTATGGCACCTCAAGCCCATGATAGGGGGGATACACCACTACTAGATCTCTTTCTAGCCTGTGGTATCAATCAACCAAGAGCGTTGAGGCCCTCGTCTCAAGGGTCCTCCGAGCGCTCGCACTAGCTTTGGTTTTCTTCGACATCTCGGTCTCATCTTCGACTTAGCGACATACGGCGTTCTCCTCTCGGTTCAATTTTCCTTAGTTTCCGGATGCATCTTCGGTGTTTGGGTCTTATTTTTGGTGTACACTAGATGGATGGCTGTACAATATGGGGCATCGCGAGGATATTTTTGGGTTTAGGCATGACATAGAGGCAGTTGCGAGACATTGGGGGCCGTTCTCTTTCGCGCGCCGGCTGGGCGACGGTAGTGGAGGCCTTTCTCAGACTTGGGGGCAATTTTGTAGATTTCCATGTCTTTCGGTCTTTCGAATGACTTGTACGTTAGATATAGAAGGCTTTCGAGAGGAGTCTAGAACACGAGATGAGACGAGAGAATACAACCGATTGCATCAAACGCTCGATGCTTCCAAAGTTACTTCTTCATGCTCCCAATTGTCGTTCGTGAGATGCTACCTATTCCAGGCGAATCATTGCAAGCTGGTGCTGGAGGAACATTGACACTCAATGGCACGAGACGCCGCAGCAGCTGGTGATGGAGGTTGCCTGGTGTCCGCAGCGAGGCTTCGTGCATCCCACGCTGGCGCCTTCGGGGCCTTGGCATAGATAACAGCATTACAAACATAATTGCTTCTTACTCTGCATCAACCTCGAGAGCATATATCACTCTTGCATCGCCAGATCACGGAAATTCTTCAGTTGAACGGAATTCTCACCAAGCAATCTAGTTCATCTCAAAACCACAGTGTTTCTACATTTGAAGACACGCTCGACCTCCAATGACGTCGCTCGCGCCCAAACCACCCCGCCGCAGGGCTAAAGTTGACTAATGTAAACGCGGCATTGGAGTCAGACACGCGCACAACACGTCCCATTCCAAGGGCCCAAAGGGCAAGCGAACCGTCCAAAGCGCCCAGATGAGAGGCGGCCGGCGCATCGTGCCCAGGCGCGAAAATGTGACTGGCGCTGGTCATGCCGGACCACGAGACTCGAAGAAAGACGGAAATCTTTGCAGCGACGCAAGAACTCTTCATTTCCCCTAGACGGCCTTGGTTCTTGCGCCTCGTGCGGGCGGACAAGCCAAGACAGTGAAAGAGTTTCTTTGAGACTTGCTGTATAAGACTAGGCACTGACGGTCGCGTCATTTGTCGCAAAGTTCGTTATCACCCTTCTTGCACCTTGGCTTTGCGCTCGTTACACACTATTGCTCAACAACTGCTGCGATAAGGATTGCACATTCTTCGACGTCGTGTTAAGAAGAGAATTGCGACTGCTTCTTGTTGCGACACCTTAGACACAATGGCTACCCGACCCGCTGAACACAGCCGCGTGCTCTCTCATGGCCGTGGTGGTGCTGGTAAGCTACTCCTCCACTTGACATTCCGGGGGCTGGGCTTTGCCGAGTGTGCGCAAAGTGCCATTGTCCTCATTCAGGCTCCATGAAGTCCTTTCATACAGCGGCACAATTCATTTTCACGAACAATATACTGAAGTTTGCCAGGCAACCTCGCGAAGGATGACCCCACCGCCAACTACCCCAAGGCCGAAGACCTCACCACGCCCACGCTGAAGTCAAACACGTACACTACCGGTCGCGGTGGAACCGGCAACATGGCACAGAACGACCCAGAGCGACCTGAAGTAGCTCGCGCTGCTCAGGACGTCGAGGGCCCTGCTAAGGTCTCCGAGCCCAAGGGCCCTACACACTACGGTCGCGGTGGAGCTGCCAACATCATCGAGAAGAATGGCGAGCGCAAGAGCGGCGATGTTCGCAAGAGCGGTGATGTCAAGCGCAACAAGAGCGTAGAGAGCAAGGCTGAGGAGGCCAATGGCAATGGCAAGGGTGGACTGCTCGCAAAGGGCAAGGAGCTCCTGAACAAACTGGGCAAGAAATGAGCGTAGACCTGCTGTGGTCGAGGTTGACCAATCTCTGATCATGGGCTGCTTATGCGCGACATCGCTTGGTTGGCGAAGGCATGGCAGAGAAGTCTTGAGTTGATTTCATTGGCATGTTTATGATATCCCTTGCTGGAAAGTGTGATTTCTTGTCCGAGTTGGTGGACTGTCTCTACCTATTGAGTACCACGAGAAGTGGACTAATACATAATATCAACCTCTGCACGATCACATCTCCAAGTCGTTTTGAAATGGTAAGTATGCTACGACATGCTGAAGACAGACAGGTACACTTTCCACTTTACATATGCAATCCCGTCTTGATTTGCCACACATCCTGCAAGCTCGTGCTAGCTAGCATTGTTTCATCCTTGCTTCCACGTTCAAGACCCGCTCCACCGCAGAAGAAAGTCCCGCAGGATCGGCCTTGTGTAACGTCCGCCGCATTTCCAGCATCAAACAAACGCTATCGTTTCGAAGCGAGAAACTCGCCCGATTCCCACATAATCCACCGGCAACAAGCAAGCGCACCTGCATTGTGGGGTATATCCTGTGGGGCGACGGCCTTCTCTTATAGAGAGCGTGCATCTCCGCGTACCTTCCACGCGAGCTGCTCTTTCCGCATTGACATACCGACATACCACGGCGATCTTCTTGGATCGGTCAGCATGATATCTCAGGATCGAGGCCCAAGCACCAAGCAGATCCTACACTGGACTAGAATTGATAGCGTCCCGCGCTTTCCTCCGATTCCGACAGACTGGATATCCAATCACAACCCACATCCTGCAAGAACGTCACCGGGCGTTAGTACTCCAAGCCTTTGGTTAGAGGAACTTCGCGTGGCAACGTGGACATTGCAGGTCGCGTAGAGGCGTTCGGTATCGTCGATATGACCACGCCGCCATCGCCTACAACGACCTTCCACAAAGAGCCATCTCCTGCTGCTGTTCACATGGGAAACACCGACTCAGGAAACTCGCCATGGCAGCCCAACGCCCCGTTCGTAACGAATGCATGCACCTGTGGTGTAATCTGCTGCACATCCCTGTACGACCAAGTGCCTATGTCCATCTCCTAGGCCCGGCAAAGTTACTTGCCTTGCGCGCTTGTCCGCAGTGTGGCATATAAGTCTTCTATAATACCGCCTGATAACGCGGGGCAGTTTTGCTTCGTTGCCAACCAGAGTCACTGTGGCTGGACGTGTTTCTATGCCATTGGATGGACGCTCGTGTTTGAAGATTCTTGCGTCGAGTGGAGCTAATTTGCAAGCGGGAACGGTACCCGGGAGAGCTGCTTGAGGGTCGGGACGTGGCCGCGCTTCCGCACTGTAGGGTATAATACTGGCTTGTGTCGTGACCTGGCCTGGTCGGTGGCCTTACTTCTATCTCATCCTTAGAGCCAGTGGTTGGTATATTCTCGACCATGTCGGCTACACAGACGGAAACAGTGACAGAGAGCTGGGTTCACTACCATGATGGAGGTGTACCTGGACGACGTCGTGTCTTGAAGGGCAAGGCTGCGAAAGAAACGTTCAACGAAGTACCAAAGATCGACTTCCAACGTATATACTCGGATAAACTGGAAGATCGGAAAGAGCTAGCAAAGGAGGTTGGCGATGCTTGCCGGAGCGTTGGCTTTTTCTACGCAGTCAATCATGGAGTAGACGAGGAGATGCTCAGCGACACATTCAAGGCTATGGAGAAGTTCTTCGGGCTACCGAAAGAAGTCAAGATGGAGATACACAACCAAAAGACGGAGAAATTCAGAGGATACGAAGCATTCCTAGAAGGAAAGCTAGATCCTAGTACACGAGGAGGTCAGTCACACCATCCTCCACCTCATTATCAAAGCTTACTGACACGCGTTAGATCTCAAAGAAGGATTCCTCATGGGCGAAGACGCCACGGACGAGGAGCAAAACCGCCCTATCACACCTTCCACATCCAAACCCCGCAACCAATGGCCCACGCACCCCTCCGCCCTCTTCTGGCGCCCCGCCATCTACCGCTACTACAACGCCATGTACACCTTCAGCAAACGCATGCTACACATCTTCGCTCTCGCCCTCGACCTTCCCGAAGACCACTTCGATCCCATAACCACACACCCCATGACCAACATCCGCGCCGTACACTACCCGCCCCAAGAAATCGACACCGATGTGGGGATCGGCGCACACACGGATTTCTGCTGGTTCACGCTCGTGTGCCAGTCTAAAACCGCGTATCCCGCGCTCGAGGTACTCAATGGCAATGGCATATGGATCCCCGTGCACCCGCAGCCCAACACGTTCGTCGTCAACATTGCGGACTTTTTGAAACTTGTGACGGGCGGCAGGTGGCAGAGCACTGTGCACCGCGTGCGGAATATCGGCGGCGAGGAGCGATATAGTATCCCATTCTTCTTCAGTCCGAATGAGGATGCGAAGGTCAGTGTGATTGGGCATTTGAGGCGGGAAGGGGAGAGGTATGAGGAGTTTGTCGTCGGCGAGTATTTTCAGAAGAGGTTGGGGATTGATCGCAGGACGCATTTGGAGGATGAGAAGAAGCAGGATAGCGGTACTGAGTGAAGTTGATCCTCCCCCTAGACCAGTTTTCGGGTTCATGTGTGTTTACAAGGAGAATCGCATTAGTGAAAGAATGAATCTATCATCAAACACAACTATGCAAAAAGAAACCAGTGAGTTTAGGAAGGGCCCAACGCCGTGGTTTGACCTCGTGACAGCAAAAAGAAAACCAATAGTAAGAGCATAACGGCCAACGACCATGCTATCTGTCCTCCAAGGATATGTATCATTTACGCCAAGGCGCAGACCCTGTCAGGCATATAAGGCGGATACCAGTGGGTAATGGAATACTTGAAAATTATTTGATACATAGTTTCGTTCATGGTTAGCTGACGCAAAGGAGAAATGAGCTGAGATCGTCGTCTCACAGTACCCACAGAGTTTTCATTGTAGATTTCCCTCCACAGTTTTCATTCCTTCATATTGTCTCTGGATCCTTAGTTCATCTACCTTCGGGCTTTCGTCACGTGAGGCACGCCTTCGGCTTGCAATCCTTTCGCTATTGCTGAACCAGCAGGGCACCATTAGGACGATATATATACTCGCCGCTGCGACATGCCGATAAGTCTTCCCATCCTTTATACAAATCCCAACACCTCAACTCGGCTATCGGTCCCACCATGAGCATCCTCTCCGTGAATATGGGCGACCAGCCAGTCAGTCCGCAAGGCTCTACGGACATAGCTGCAGACATAGGTTTGATAGTCATCAGAGATGCATTCCAAAAATTCCGTGCAGTCGCGTCTGTTAGCGATGGCCACATTGCCATTCTCTAGCACTTTCGCAAAGTGTTGGTGGAGAAATGAAGACTGAGAACGCCCTCATGACTGAAAAGCAAGTGTTCGCGCAGTAATTTGATTCAGCAATCAAGTGATAGCTGCTCTGCACTATACGCAATCCGTGCGTACGCGACGCATAGCCGTAAAACTTCACGGCATATCGTCTCGCTCTGAATTGCATGCTACTATGTTGCGATCGAAAGGTAATCGCGATGATGTTCCTGTGCTTTCGGTTGGATCCGGCCTTGGAATATATTCGGAACGCGAAGCTCACACAGTACCATGGGATTTCCGCGACCGAGTCCTTATTGCCTTGTACGAAAATATTATATCCTTTGCGAAGCTTCATCTTCTTCTGCTCACATGACACAAACACCGAGTTCCTACATCCATCACAATGGCATCAGCTATCCGCAGCTGCCGTCTCCCCAGGCACTCGCTTCTCCACGACCACTACCGATCTACACCACATCAGCCCCTTCAGCAATCAATTCGCCAATCTACCCACGCGATGCTGCATTACAACACGTTCGAATACCCAAATCTCCAAACACGGAACGACCTTGGAATCACCAAGGCCCACACTCAGGCCTGCATGCAGGAGCTCAGGACACAAATCAGAGGTTTTGAGGACAAAGTCGAAGCGCTTCAGGGCGACGTGAGAAATTTGAACATAGATGTCGCAGTGATGAAAGAGCGCAGCATCTGTCGCGAATGTCCTTGGATCTATGTAAGCTTGAATATGATGTCAGTGGTCCGCAGTCAAAAGAGCTGGACACGACAGGCAAGTAACTTGTTTTGAAATGTAGTTGGTTGTGATTGCGATACCTAGTATTGTATCTAAGTCCCCGTATTGGGGCAATTATTAGCATGAGTGACTAACGTGAACAGACTACGGTCGCTTCGCTTTGAAGAACGGGTCAATCCCGCTCCGATTGAGCTATGCCCAATAACAATGCGGGGTGTCGTATGTTTCCCTAAGACCTCCCACGTTCAGCTCTTTCTCAATCGTCATAAGCGTGCTGTGGATGAGTCGAAAGATACTCTTGGGCCCTCAGCTCCCTGATCCGACACTTTTCGCTGAGAGCTTCCCACCACAGTGAGTTATACCTTTTCAAGTAGAACACGGTTATGGGCCGGGTATGGGGATCCGAAACAGCCCAACAGTCTCCCATGTAAACATGATATATGGTGAGAATCTGCCTCGATAGCAGCTGATTCTCGTCGGGGCCTTCGAAGATCTTGTGCGCGGTCGAGATGAATTCGGAGACTCCCATCGGGCGAGACAGGACATCGATGGGTATACCCACTTGGCGATCACGGAGCAAGCTCTGTGCCAACGCGTCGGCTTGTTCTGCGACAGCTCGTGGTGGCTGAAAGGTCGGTGTCGCAGTGTTCGTCCTGTTGGTATGTGAGACACTATTTAGATGAGTTTCAGCACGTAACGTACCTGCCCGTTGCCTCCATCGCCCTCAAGAATATTAGCAGGGCCTCTGAAAGATCACTGAAGATCTGGTGGCATTGCTCTAGGATGTTTTCGTCTGTCGGGTAAGTCGCTTCTTCAGCAGCGGACAGGTTTCCTAAGCTGCCGCGAGCGTCCTGTTGTTGGTCGTTGTTGGCCATGCTGGTTGATTTATGTGTTGGACGAGTAGGGGCTTGAAAGAGGGAGAAATATATAAGGGTAGGGAATGGAACCGGAAAGCTAGTGTCATAAGCGCGCCGCGGAATATCGAAGAACGCGGTCATTGTGGGCGTATTCACTCGTGGAAGCCTAGAGTTCCACACTATTCTTGGACCAAGATAAGAAAGACCACATGAGCTTCAGTATACCTTCAGTGGACCAGAACACAGCATTTGTACTTAGAGAGGAAAGAGTAAAGTGGAACAGCCGACTGTCGTGGTGCGCTTTAGATTGTACGAGACTTTCAAGCTTGTCCATGAGAAAAGTACCGCACGATAATACGACCGACCGCCTATGTAAGCAGAGGAAGGAGTCGGTATTCGCATCTTCTGGCTCAATCCGACCTTCCATGCTGCTGCCTTTGCTTCACACACCTCGATAGGATATCATTGATTCGCGCACGGAAGTTATCGCTAATCTTACAATACTCAGCATTGCTGTCCTGCTCAGAACGTACGCTGGAACTCTCCCTTGAGCAATACCATGCCATTTCGTGAGTCGTAGAGATACTCCTTAAGGTAAGGGATGTCGTAAAACTCCGGATTGAATATGCCGTCTGTCCCCGACGATTTTCTACGCTTCATATATGCACTAACCATGAGCATTGCTTTGATCAAAAGAATCGGCAAATCGGAAGCGCCCACGATCCACTTCACAGCCTCTATGAAGTCGGAGATCGGCAAGGTGGGTTTTAGAAGCTCCAAGACACCACAGATTGCAGGAAAACGTTTGTCGTTGTCATCCTGCTTGTTTGCTTGTATGACGAGACAAGCGTGCAGTCGGAGAGGGTGAACATGGGCAGGCAAGATACATTCTGCGAACTCGGTGGTCTATCAGTCAGTGGTTAGACAGAGAGAATGTAATCGATAGGGCTATGGCAGAAGCAGAGGTTCAGAGGTCCACAGAAACTCCACGAGGACGTTGACTGATGTTTAGTACAACTCCAATAAGCGGCTTCGGTATCTAGGCAACTGATTTGATAATTAAGTTTGTAAGAAGAGTGTCATGACATCGTGATGCCACTGCGTACGCGACATGGGTTGGCTGTGTCGTGCTTGCCCGATTTCGTCCTAGCGCGGAGGAGTAAACAATTATGGCAGCAGCAACCACGGTTTAGCAACAACCCAAACTTTTCAACCCTCCTCCGAAAACTCGAATTTTCTCAGCTTTTTTCAGTGGGACGCGCTCACAATGGCTGAGCGCTCACATCTCACCATCAATCTCGATTATCAACGCCTTTTCGAAGGTCCTTGCGTATGACCTCATGCATCTCGCAAACATGAAGCGCCCTCAACCCAGCACTGCATGAAGCGATTCGTCGCCTGAATCGCACAAAATCCCAGCTGTAGCACTCCCGCGGTGAGTCACATATCTCGTCTTCAAATTCCATTTGCACTCTTCCATGATGACGAGGCCTCCTCTTGTTGGTCTAATCAACCACAAGTGCGTCTCTCAGATACTTCGCACAGAGAACCCCCGTCAGGGCGGTTACGGTGTGCGATAACATAAATCTTCTGATCTCAGCTATACCACATTCATCGTTCATTGCTCACAACATGAGAGTACATGCTGACGTTCCATAGGTGCTCTGCCGCTATGCGCTCACATTCGATTTGCGGTCGAGCACGCGCGCTGTACCATGGTTTGAGCAGTTTCTACGCGACGGCTGATCGCCTGTCGGTGCCAGAATCCCAAAATGTCTCCACGATAAAGCATTCGTCTCGGTCTGGGCGCGACTTCCCTCTTCCTGCTGGAGTACTACGCGTCGTGAGCGGGACGTTGCGTCACCAACTCACCTTCTACGTTGTGATCCATCACTCTTGACCACCTCCACCAGGTATGCAATATCTTCTGCCATCATCTTACATTTCTATTTCATATACCCGGCTGCAAAGGAGTACGAAGTAGGTTCCCCATACCTGCCTTCCCTCCGTCACCCGACACAGCCCACACCAAACCCCAATCCAATCTCAAGAAGAGAAGCAGGCACGCCTCAAGTGGTGATCCCTGAGGCATGGGGCAGCCTTCCTGGGTTTAGACCGGCGTAGGACAAGAGAAGCTAGCTACGCACTTTCAGGGTAGTGATTGTGGAGAGGGGACGCTGTTGTATCTTTCCGCCTCGTTGTGGTAAGAAGGCTCAGCTACCCTATGTAGTACATTCAAACTCCCCAGCCTGCTTCTTTAGCATCATCATGTTAGGTTAGGGCCTTGGTTCGCTTTCAGTTGCGTTCTTGAGATTGGGCGACGGAAGATAATTCCAGGGTGGCTGGACCCCTACCCGGGTTGTCTTATTCTGCTGCTGTTGGTCTTCTGACGTCGTACATTACATTGATCATCGTTGTTGAGTTATCACCAGCTAACTTCCTTGTTTCTCCTCGCTAATCAGTATCTAGACTCGACGTATCGCAACATACTTTGTAGAGGCTGCCGCTCGCCAGAAGCTACTTCGTTCCAACAGCCATGCCCACTACGAGGCCACTACAACTCAGAAACCACGCATCTCAGAAGCCAGTGCAACCCCAAAGGCTGCAACAATTCCAATCCCACCACAACGTAGAGGCCACAACAATGACAACACTCATCCAGCTTAGCCTCACCTCAACCTCCAGTAATCTCCCCATCCCATCCCCCCAAAAGCCGTTATACAGCCTTACCCGTCCGTCCCACGTCCAAACCTTAACCTAATCCGCGACTCGCGACTCGCGTCCCCGGCCCCGAAACCACTACCGGTAGCTCCCGCACCTTCTTGCTTTGCGCCACGTCGCGCCTGTCGTATACATCTGACTCGAGGGCGGGGTTCAAGGGTGGGTAGGTGGGATGTTGAGGTAAACAAAACACTTCACTCCTGCTAGACATGTGAATGTGGGCAAGACGTAAAATATTTGTCAATTGTATGTAATTTGTAGTGTTATGTAGTTATGTTTAAATATGTCTTTGGCTACTCACCCGCGTCCCCCGGGTTTTCATCCTGTATCCGTATCCAAATCCCATGTGTCTAGAAGTTACATTTACATATGTAGAAAAGCGGCAACAAGTATGTGACAGAAAAGAAAAGAAAAAAAGGACGGTGTTTGCCCCCACGCTCCGTAAATGCTCCAATGTGTTGAAGAAAGGAAAATGCTGTCTCGCTGGCTGTTGTTGGTGTAGCTGTAGTTGGCTGGTTGGTATTACGACAAATAGATGCTGCGTGAAATTCGTGTTTGGTTCGTCGTCCTCCTCTCTTCCTCTTACAACACCTCTCCTCCTCCTTCTATGCTTGCTTCCCCGCCTCGTACACTCTTGCCATGAAATCCTCCATCTCCGTCTCCACGCTCTTATCCCTGAGTACTCTTGCAACATCCTCGGCACTCCCCTCGATACAACTCCCCTCAAGGATCCCCATGACCGCAACCGCCACGCGCGGTGGAATCTTATCGCCCTCGATGGCATACACGTCCATGACGCGCGCGGCGTGTTCGACGCCAAGTCTACTGCAGAACAAGCTTCCGAACATATCTGCGAGATATTCCCGTGGCTCGACGCGCAGGGATTCCAGGCGGGATGCGAGTGAGGGATGTTTCTTCGTGAGGGCGTGGAGCGTGGTGGAGTAAGCGGCGTGCATGGCGTTGGCATCCTGGACGAGGAAACTCAGCGGGAGGGCGCGATTGAGTAAGTTTGATAGCGCGATGAAAGCCGCAGGCGCGGGGAGGTTGAGGAGTAAGAGCGCGGCGATGTGTTGGATGCCCATACTACTCAGCACACCACTAATATCAGGGCGGTACGTCGAGTAAGCGAGGCAGATGTTAATCAGGTCCTGATGAAGCGGCTGGTCTTTTGCGAACATTTTGAGTTCGGGCCAGACGGACTTAGTGCCGTCGGTGATGTGTTCTGTGGTATTTGCTTTCTTGAGAGCGATGTGGTAGGTGGCTTCGCTGACTTCGAGATCGTTGCCGATTGCGAGAGTCCAGACTTGGCCGCGTAACCGGGGGGGAATGCCGTTCCACCACATTTTGCGGTGCGTGGCGCGGAGGGCGGGGTTGTCCATTTCGGTCGCCCAGTTGGGGAGAAGGAGAGTGGACCAGTATTCTGCTTTGACGCGTGTGGCTTTTTCGCGGGCGAGGGCTTCTTCTTGGACGCGTTGCGCTTCGAGACGTTCTGTGAGATGTTAGACTGACGCAGCATTTCATTCCAAGTTTGTTCAGCGTACCAGCTTCCTCTATGCGAGCCAACATTTTCTGGTACTCTTTGAGGTGCTTCTTCTCCTCCTTGGGGTTCTTGGGCGGAAGCCAAGACGGCCGTGTGCGCGACAGATACTTCTGCTTCTCGGCTGATGGCTGGAACGGGTCGATGAGTGGATCGCTCTTGCGGACGGGAGGTAATACGGGTTTCTTCGCTTTCGGCTCGGGCTGATTCAGCGAGGCTGACCTCGTGAGTCCGGGTTGTTGTAGCTTGACTTCTTGCTTCTTCTCAAACTCGGTCTGGAACACCTCCAGCGCTTCTGTGAGGACCTTCGCATCCGTGTCGAGAGTTGTGTGTATTTTGGTCCCAGGCATTCGCCGGCTGCCTTGCCAGCTGTGTAGGTGGAGAGTTTCCTCTCGTCGACGGCGCAGGCGAGGGGCGAGGCGAGGGCCGTGGCGAGGGCCGTGGCGAGCGTCGTGACCTTGAAGGCGCAGGCGAAGGTTTCCTCGACGCTGGCTGAATCTGACTTGCAACGTCTGGGTTCGGAGAGGGCATGCTGCCACTACTTGATGGTGTCCGCTCTTGCACTGGTCGTGGAGAGATGGGGACATTCCAGATAAATGCATCCTCTGGCAGCTCGTCGTCTCCCTCGTCATCGCATTCCGCCTCCCTTTCCTTGACTGTCTTGCGTTTCGCGTCCTGCCATGACTGCCTCCGAGCGTTTACCGACGGCGACGGCAAGACGTCCATATTCCGGGAACTCTTCCGTGACAATGTGCGGGGTGCTATGGGCGATTTGGCAGCGCTCGAAGGCGAGGGAGAGCGCGACGAGCGATTTGGGGCGGCAAGGCCCAGGGTGGTCAGGGTAGGCGCAGACGGCGAGGTGAAGCCTCTCCGCAACTGCTTGCCTGGCGCAGCAAGCTGAGTTGGCTGTCGTTGTCCCGCATTGCTGGTCAAGCTCGGGTATCTTGATTTGGCAGTGCTCGTCAGATCGCGGACCGAATGGTGGGCTGGATGATTGTGCGATAAGCTGCGTCCGCCGGAGGTAATGGGCCGCGAGGCTTCAAAGATGACGCGATTTGACGGGCTCAATGGCAAAGGAAAGGCAGACGGGCCACTCGATGCTTCGTCCAGGTTGATGTCCTCGAAGTGGGAGAGATTGCTCAGGTCGCCGGGCCCAAAGTCGGAATGGTTCGAAGAGTGGAAGCTGCTCGACTTGGACGACTTGGAGTTGGTGAGATCGGGCGGGCTGCCCGGCGGGCCCCCAAAGGACTGGTGGCCATCTTGCGACGAGTACGTGAGGGTCGCCATCAGCGGTCGGGGCGGTCTGCGGCGGTCTGACAGCGAGAGGCTTGTTGGTCGTCTTGCCTTGCGGTCGGTGAAGAAGTGCGCGTACGAGTCGCGTTTGGGGAAGCAGTTCAAGGAGTGGACGTAATCATGCTCGGATATGATATACAGGGCTCGGTGGTGAGCAATAAAATGCACTCCGTCGTCCGGACTGTGGTTCTCGCCAGCGTCGGGGTGTCGAAAGACGGTGGACGGCATGTCGAATCAGGGGGCCTAGCGTGCTTTTCTGGAGATGTCCGTCCGTTCACATCCCTGTACGTCAACCGGTACCTGCCCTTGGCCTACGATTGCGGCTAATTGGCCTCACGAGTTTGATTGCAAGCAAAGCGGGCGACGAGTGCGGCGGGGGACGGTCTGAATGATATGCTGCAGAATCTGGGGGAAACTGCTCTACACTACAGACCCGCGCATGGCGAGACAAACAGGTGCAACAAAGCAATGCAGGGCCACCGCGGGCAGGGCCTGCCATCCATGATATTCTTCTCACTAGGCGGGCGGCTTTACTGCGTCGACGTGAAACCGCCCACAGAGTGGCTGGTGTGCCAGCCCGTCTGCAGCGCTTGACATCACCACCACCACGCCCACCCCCGTCATTAACACACTTACCCAATCATTAACCTCCACTAATAGAAACACCACTTATCGTCGAGTAGCACCAGCGACCACAATCGCGATTGCCAAAGGCGGAAGCGAAGCAGGATTTTGTGCGACCGCTGTGCTTCGATCCGTCACTTCCACCGGTCTGCAGGCCAAGGCGCCGTCTCCGTTGGGCGTGCAGCTTGAACGTGTCGGCCTGCCGCCGCTACTTGTGCCACCCTAGCAGAGATCTTGATGTCGACAAGCCAGAGTGTCGCCTCTACTTGCTGCTTGCAAGCAGTTGATCAGCAGTGATCGCTACGTGTGGGCCATTTGCAGTTGCATGCATATCATTGTCTATTGATCGCGCAGTCGAGCAAGCGCCTCTCGTGCTCGTCCGAGATGCGCGCCGCCTTGAACGCCTGCTCCAACCAAACCAACAGTGCGCGATGTTGTGTCTGTTTCCGTTGAAACACCGAGAGAAAAGCCTTGCAGGCGAGCCTACCGATCGTTAGCATCGTCGAAGAACGTCAAACCCCGCAGTGTTCACGTTGCGAACCATGGCTCGCGTTCCGGCGTGTCGCGAGTCGCGACCCCACGAAATTTGAGACGCCGCACTTACCATTGCAGGTGTCGGCGCGAGATGACGCTCTGAACGGCGCTTTTCGGCCTGTCGCTGCGCGAGCGTGAACGCCGCTGAAGCATTACAAAGGCTAGCGCGATGATGCTGTCAACCGTTTCTGTAGTTGTTGAGTACGCTGGTCAGCACATAAACTTGGTTTCCGGAAGTCTTAGCCGCGATCGCCCATGCAGTAACCTTGCACCCGCTTGATCAGGTCGGCTCTTGGGAATTGGTTCCTGACTGGCCCACTCTGCATGTGCATTCCACGCTTTGGGCGACCATTTGGCGTCTAGGGAAGAGTATTGACGTACTGATAAGCACACTTGAACAAGTCGTCCGCACTCTAGACAGCACGCGCACATATTCAAGGCATCTCACCGCCGCTTCGTGGAAGCTTTGGTACAGGTTGCCAAGTATCGTTGACACGCTGTTCAGCGATGCATCGATGTACATGGCCTTGAGCTGGATTTTAAACGCGCTATTCCGAGTCAGTACACGACCAATATTCGCTTCCCGCCCTGGGGCCCACAGCAATGGATGGGTCAAGTGGATGGCCGCTCCTCCCGGGACGATGATGCTGGTATAGGGTGGGGAACTCACTTGAGAGCCTTGCGATGGAAGGTCTGGCCAGGCATTTTTGCCAGATCGACAGTCAAAGAATCTTCAACATCTGGTCCAGATTAGCTCCACAGTCACACTTCTCCACTATCAACGTCAACTTACCAGTCCTTGCAGACCGCTCACTCTTCTTGTTGACCTCGAGCGTAGTTGTGTCAATGCAAACTCCACAGTATGGAAATTTGCTGTCCGAGGCAGCTTTGGGTATGCAGTGGCCAGTTTCTGTAACAGCGTCGAAGTTTGCCAGCGACTTTGATGTTTTGACAACGACCCCATATTCAGGATGCCCTCGATGCATTACCCGAAGGAATCGTTCTGCATGTTGCTGTTTGATCGTGATCAGAAGGAAGTCATCCAACAGTCGCAACAGTAAGCAGTCATCGCCGAGCGCGAAGCTGAGGACGTCACGCTCAAGCTCTGCGTAGAAGAAGTTGCACAGAATACTTGATAGAATCGAGCCCTGGGGAATGCCCTGCTTCTGTCTATAGAACTTCTTGCCAATCTTGACCAGGTTGCGCTCCACATGCTCACGCAAAAGTCGCATCAGGTCGTCCTTGGTCTCCTGCTGCTGCAGATTCGTATTGACGAAGACTGTATTGGATTTCAGTCCGACGAACTTGTTCTGCACAAGCTGCTGAAATGAGGCCATGTCTTTTGCCGCGCCACTATGAGCGACATACTTCTTCACGGGCAACGGATCAATGTGCTGTCCGTCTAGCTTTTGCAAAGCACCTAGAGGGCTAATTTCAACGTGCTTGCCCGTTTGGTACGTTTGCATAGACATGAGGCTCTCGACCATTGTTAATAGCCGTTGCTGTGGTATGGTATCGAAGCATGTTTGTACATCAACTTTGGCGAAGTAAAGTGGGCCTTGCTCAAGATTGCGCTGTTTCAGAGACGCCTTGAAGGCTGCCAGTTTGGGGAACATATCTGTCACAGAAAAAAGAGAGCTCCCGAAAACGTTGGGTTGAAGTGACTGGTGGACGTTAGTGGCAGGAAGATGCGGAACAATGAGGCAGCACTGACCTTTTCGTAGGTAACGACATTGAACACTGGTGTCATTACCGAATTAATACTGCGACCAAGAGACGTTACCCCATTTTTGACGACTTGCTGTCTCCTCTTGAGGTTCATTATCGTTCGAAAGCCGTGACTTTTTGGCAACAGTCGGATCTTGCTGAAGCCGAGCGGTCGCATCGACAACAGTTTTGTTGTACGCTCCGTAGGCATGTGCTCGAACATGCTTGACTTCAATGCCGTCAATGACGACTCGGTGAGCATGCGCCAGACATCATGACGGAAGTAGAAAAGTCTGTTTCTGTGCACGTTTGATTCTGTAACATGAAAGTTTGAACGAATCAGAGGTATGAGAAAGGAATCGAATAGCCAATAGACAAACTCCAGTAGCAGCTCTTTTCTTTTCTCAAAGTCTGACTTGGCTAGCTTGGAGGTGTCATGCTGACCCGGTACATGGAGCCAGGTAATGGATGTAATCTGCAAGTCAATCAACATGAGACATGTCAGGAGACAAGTGACAAATTACCTGAAGCTTTTGTGTAACTTGGTGGAGATTGAGGCTTTCGAATCTTCGCAACGAGATGAATTGGTCTACCCAGTACATGATGACACGCTTGTTGCTTTCGTCGCCCCAAAAAGCATTTGGTATGACCCTTGCCACCACGGCACGGCAGAAAGCCGAGACATCAGCAGTAGAGCACGCCATGTCTGTGAAACACGCCTGCTCAGTCGAATTGTCGTTTTTAGGGCCAGTCATCAGGTTACTCTCATTCGGACTGTCAGTAGAGGGACCGCTGTTCTCGGAGTCTGGTCGAACGTTGTGTTTTCTCCATTCGGGCTTGGATGAGAGTGGCAGGGTCTGTCGCGTTAGCACGGCCGTCTTGCAGGATTTGAGCACCATACGTACCTCGACAGGACAATAATGGCGGAGCAGCTCAGTGTACGAACATCGATGGTTCAAGGTTCGCATTCTGTCTATCAGCTCCACAGTAGCACCACGCAGACGCTTTGGTACACGCGTTTTCCACTTTCTCGTCTCTTCCGGGTCAGTGGCCTTGTCACCAAGGGCTCTACACATGCTTTGGTGGATCTCTTTCTCACGCAATGTGTAGTCCTTGAAGGGCATGGCAGTCTCTCGACGATCGACCTTGGACGTAAATGCATTGTGTAGGCCAAACTGCCTGGGAAATATGTATCGTAGGATCAGTATCGTCTGAAGCTGGTCGCTCCGGTCAGACAATCGATTCAGCACGTCTTGTGGTAGTGTTAGTTTTGACGCATGACTCCAAACCATGTGGCAACTAACGGATGTGGCGCATGCCAAAGCGAACTCCTCCTTTCGCATTTAGTGCTGCCTTTGCATACAACATGCGACTGCGGACAAAGGTGATGGCGCTAGGGCTCCGATTCTCGCCATGCTGGTTCAACGGGACACTTTTGGTGGGTTGATTGGTTTCATTGTGCAGCGTTTGTTCTTTCTGTTTCTCATCTGGCTTCAAGTCTGACATGGGTATGCCACTGAGCTGAATGTAATTGCCGATTCCACCAGTGACAGGCAGAAAGATGGCGCAGTCCAGAAGCATGTCGATGATGATACGATCGCCACGCTGGCCGAGCAAAGCAAGTAGTCTGCACCATGTCGGCTCTTTCAGCGTGCGCACATGGCTGTTCGGTGACCGTTCGACCAAGCCAGGCACAGAGGAAGTAGGCTCGCCATGCTCGTTGTGTGTCCGCCCTGCGTGGGCAGCGCGTTGGAAGCCGTGGCACAGCAAGTGCGATGGCTTGTGAGCTGTCGATCGCCGGAACAAGAGCCATATCACAAAGTCTACGACCTATGTTCATTTAGTCACCAGATCTGGCTGCACAGCCACGTGCAGGGCTGTAAGACGGTGCCGTGCGCTGCTTGACCTACCTCGCTTTGCAGAAAATAACCAGACTTGAAGGTGCCGCCTGAATTGCTCTGCGAACGCTGCTGGGTGAAGCTCTCGAGTTCGCGGTCGCGGTCGCGTTCTTTGGCCTCGTGTTGGATGTTCCCGGGCTCTGCATCTGGGACGCAGCCAATCAGGGCCAAGTCCAGCAGCTGTCCCAGTTGGACGTCAAGATCACGTGTTGGGGCATCGTCGTGAGCGGATGTCGCCAGTCCGAGCTGGGCTATGCGGCGCCGCCTGCCCTTCGAGGACTTGGGCAGTCGAGATAGTATATGGTGGCGTAGAGTCAGGACCTGGGGGTAGAGACGCCGCAGCACTGGATGGTCAGGGCCAGGTGGTGAGGCCGAGGCAGGTTTGTCGCGCCTGGCCTTCTTGCGAGGACCCCCACTCGCATGCGTCGCGGGTTTTCTCTTCATGTTGGCGGCGATGCATCGATGGGCCTGTTATCTTGGATGTTGTTGATACTGGTTGGTGTCCCGAAGGAGGAAAGCGCGGACGCGAGTGCACGCGCAATTGAGTTTAGGAGGCCGTGAGGGTTTTCAACGGTTCGTCTGGTCGCCCAACGCTCAAGTATGTGCCATGTCACGTTATGGTGTTGTCTTTTGAGGTCTTGTCGTCCCATGCTGGCCCATCACACTGCGGGAGATGCGAGTCGTAACCCGTGTCTCTGGGCGCTGGGCGATCGCGAACCCTGCGGATTCTTCGCTGCGCTAGGTCACAGCTTGATCCTGGCATCGCTGGGGAACACTTCCGCAGCAGGCTCGCGTCGAGCAAGCCCCCGTAATCAATAAATGCCATCGCTGCCGGTACACCTGCTGCTGCGCCGCGGGTAGTCGTGCGCTGAAGGTCAATCAATCTCCTGTGCCCTTGCAGCTCACAGTGATCCCTCAGTGCGACGTCAGCCCACAGCGCCGTTGTCCCGCGCCCATAGGTACAGTGGCTGCCTGCCACGGTCAAGCTGCTTGACAAGAGTGTACCAGTACCAGACGTGGAAGTGTGGGCCAAACTCCGGTAGATCTCCCACGACAATCACTGACCTCGCTCCCACCTCTGCCCTGCCTACCCTGTCATTAGCCCTCTGTCTGCCATCCTTCTCAGCCTCTCCCTGCTCTCCGCCATCCGCGCTTCTCTTCGCGCGCCGTGACTTGGTGTTCGGCCGTCCAACTCGCATCCGGCTGAAACAACACGCTGCCGGCGAGAAGACTTAGTCGACGTCTGCCCCCCATTGTATTGGTCCGCTCCGCGAATTGATTGAAAGCGCCCGCGTGTGAGTTGTCTCTAGCCACCCCGGTCCTCGACGAAGGTTGCGCTTGTGCTGCTGCCATCTCCGCCCGCAGAGTGATTGGGCAAGCTTTCGTCTCAGTGCGCTGGCCGCCGCCTTGATTCGCGCCAGGAAAGGCTCTTGCAATCAGGACCATGGTGCCGTAACAACATGGCAGAGTCTGATCAAGTGCATAACTATGCATATCCTTCGGTTGCCAGCTGGCTGCACTCGACGACGCTGGCCCAGCTCGATGGCACCTCCGAGCCCCGGAATGTAGACGACCCACCCGACGACGCCTCCCCTGATGACTTTTACAAGTCCGCCTATACCTCCACCACCCAGCACGAGATAGTCGCCCTGCCGCCAGACATGGCCACCACCCGCCAGCGCCAGCCCACCGCGAACGGCGCCGTACGCCCGCCCAACAAAGCTGGCCCGAGATCTGTCTCTGGCCCGGCCTCGACTGCGACCGCGACCCCGACACGCGCTTCCCCGCAGGTGTCAAACAAAGTAAAAGCGCTGGCAGAGAGATTCGAACGCTCGCCGCAGAGCAGTCCCGCCAGCTCGTCGCCGGCGGTGCGATCGAGGAGCAAAGGCCCGGGTCGAGTGGGGGGATTTGACCCGTCCAGGCGCTCCAATGCCTCGGTGTCCTCGACGGCCTCAGCGGCGCGTCCCACCAAAGAGGCGACCTATGGATCGTACAAGTTCAACAATCTGAAGCCGAGGGAGCGACCCCAGCCCGCGCCTTCCACGCCCCGGAAGGCAGCTGCCAGACGAACAACAGGCAGTAGGAGCAGCCTCGACCACCACACCTCACCCACGCGGAAGAAGCTTGCTTCGCCCACGACTCGATCAGCTAGCCGGCCAGCGTCGACGGGGCGACAGCCATTCTTCGGAGAAGTTGTGAGCGGCCAGGATGTCACATCGCCTGGCTTCGGCATTCCCACGTTTGAAGGCACCGAGGAAGAGGCCCCGGGCGTGGACGCACTTTTGGGGGCATCAGCGGGGGCATCAGCAGGTGCTGCACGTTCGTCTGCCGCGCCACATGGCTCCCACCATCGTCGCTCCGGGAGTGGTGCCATGTCCGCGTTTGCTGGCCAATCTTCACGGATTCCTGTCCGCCCATCCCCCGCGTCCAAGATACCAGTGCGTGCCCGACGTCTGAGCGCCACTTCAGACACCACCAGTTCGTCCAGCCGGTCCGTCAGATACACGCCGACCCGTGCCTCGAACCACAGTAATCGTGCATCGCCGACACGGTTCTACAGAATGCACATGGGAGTAGGATCCGTCGCGGACTCGGGCGGGGCAGAGCAGTCTGTTCTTCCCTCGTTAGCGTATCGCGGATATCGAGAACGGGGGAAGTCACCAGCAGCTCCCCGGAGCGGCCCGAGCATAACAGCTATTGCAAATGCCCCACCACTGTCGCCTCGATTGCGAAATTCGAGAGAGAGACAGCCGCTACAATCGCCAGCGCAAAATGCTCGCGACTCTGGTGCATTTGGGGAGCACAGCTACTTCCCTGATGACGCGTTCGGCTCACATCACAGTCGACCCGTCAGCTCCGAGAACCCTCTTTCCCCAGGGAAACCCTCAGACAAGCCCCATCCAGACCAACAGCCCCATGAGGACCATCATACCTCGTCAGGCTACCAGCAGCGTCTCAGCCTGCAGACCGACCGACTGTCAGTGCCGCCGATTCAGCAGCCATTGTCAGCCACTACGGACTTCGAAGAATCCCCAATACTGGGATTACCTGGCAGTTTCGTGCTCACACCTCCCACGACACACGAAGAACAGCAGCCGCAGCTTCTTCAAGCCACTGTCTTCCATGCCTCCGGGCGACAGCCGGCTCCACGCTCTCCAGAAATCGAGCAGTCAGAGTTGGGTGTGCGCGAGTCGATACCCATCATGCTCGGAGATGACCAATCACAGCAGGCATGGCAACCTGGTACTGAAGATATGAGTGAAAGCCTGCAAGCTCTTACATATGGGCACTCTGGGGACCAAGGCTTTACCATGGTGCCTAGGCAGCCCAATCCCCACTATGATGTGGAGGACTCACCAGTGGATCCCTTCGGCAACCGCGAGTCACTGCGCCCGGAGGATTCAGCGAGCCTTGCTCCATACCGCGCGGCCGGACCTCTAACTTTTAACGCGGAGACCTATAGCGTCGTTAACTCTGTCCTTAATATGTACCACCAATCGCCCGTGATCTCGCCTGAGCTAGCATCAGTTTCGAGGGAAAGGGTGCAGCGTGTGTCGCCTGTTGTCGCGCAACACAAGGACTGGGCCTCAAAAGAGGCTACTGAGACGTATCTCGCGCGATTGCTCAGTGATGCCAACGGCGCAGGGGAGGAAGCTGCACGGGCCCAAGAAAGAGAAATGGCGTCCCCAGCTCGACCAGCAGTGAACTTCCCGCACGAAGAGGTGGAAGAAGACGAACACGACTTTGCGGTCGGGGGGACAGCAATTATATACCCACCGCAATCACGAAGATATTCTCGTGGGTCAAAAGGATCCAATGCGACTACTATTCAAGACGACATTTCGCCCTCCGGCAGCTCATCAGGGAGACCATCACATGACTACACTCTGCATAGTACAACGACTGATTGCACTTCAACAAATGGGATCGAACTGCCGCAGCTCGCTTGGACCAATGGTGGTCTAGGCCTTTCATATCACGAAGACATGCCGCCTTCACCTTCCTCGCAGCACACCCCACCTCGTCCCGCTTATTCACCTCCACCGCCGCCCACACAACCATCGATTGATCAACACACAACATCACACTACGCGCCGCACCCGCCCATTTCACATCAGTATCCACTTGTAGCGGCCATGAGCGAGCACATGGAGTTGCATCCTGCTCGTGCCGCTACGCCAGTTAGCCAATCTCACGATGAAGGCCTCGAAGCGCGTTATGGCGCTCCGGCAATGGTAGAAGCAGATTCCGCACCACCGTCACGCGGCTCAACAGAGAACGGTCCGCCTGATCCTGCAAAACAAGCGTTAATCAAGCGATACAGAATTTTGGAGGAGTTGCTTACGACGGAGCACCAGTTCTGTATCGACATGATGATCGCCCATAACATCTTCGAGGCTACCGCACAGAGTCTTATGACTGAGAAGGAGAAGAAAATCCTGTTCAGTAACTGCAAAGAGCTCGAGAAGTTCTCGCTGTCACTGTTTCGCGCGTTCAAGAAGGCTGCCAAGCCTATTGTCAATTATGACATACCTCCGCCGACTGGACCCTGGAATCGCGACTCCTCCGACTCCAGACCCTCCAACCCGTCAGACACTGCGCTGAACGTTCCCAGGCCGTCCGAAGACTCTCCGAATCAGTATGAGAACTGCACACTCGAGAACGACCACCAAACTACAGTTGGCCAAGTATTTCTTGAGAACGTAGTCAAGATGGAACGACTCTACACGACGTACTATCTCAACCAGGAGAACGCAGCTGCTTACATCAAGAAACACCAAGCCAACCCCGAGCTTACTGGCTGGGTCGCTGCTTGCTTTGAGCAGGTCGAGAACATGACACAGGCTTGGGATCTTGATTCACTGCTGCTGAAACCATGCCAGCGCTTGCTCAAGTACCCACTGCTCCTCGATGGACTCGAGAACTCCAGTGACCCCGACCATCCCGACCTCGTTCACATCAAGGCAGCTCGGCAAGAACTTTTGGCAATTAGCGGCCGCATCAACGAAGCCAAGAAGCGAGCAGACACCTTCCGGGCCGCAACATCCGAGGGTAGGAAAGAAAAGACCAAAGGCAAGGGCATTGGCAAGACGTTTGTCAAGGCGTTCATTCCGAAGGTCGATAAGAACAAAGCCTACGATGAAGCCGACAAGACCTTCAAGGACCAGGACTACAAGTCACGAGAGCAAAAGTTTGGTGGCCATTTCTTCCAGCTCCAGATTGTTATACGAGACTTCGAGCAGTATCTTGATGCGATCACGGAGCACTACCAGCAACTCAACATCGTCTTCATTGGCTTTGTCTCGGTATGTGAAGTGGCTCCTTCGGTCCATCCCGAGTTGGAGAGTACGTGGCGAAAGTGGGCAATGGCTCATTTCGAGCTCCAGAACAAGGCTCTGGAAGATCACGTAAGTTGAACCCGTTTCGATTCTGAGGTCTTTGCTAATGTCATACAGAAAACCGCTGTGCGTAACCGTGTGCTCAAGCCTGTCGCAGACCTGTGGGAGATGTGGGTCGCATACCAGAAGACGATCGAGCAGCGTAAGAAGTACTTGCTCTATTACGTCAAGCACAAGCAGGCTATCGACCGCGGCGAGAAGGTTGATCCAGATCTCGAAGAGTCAGCGAATAAGTTCACAACGATCAACGACACCCTCAAGCACGAGCTTCCGCTACTCTACGAGAGGACCAAAGGTCTCATGCGCACACTGATGACGCTCTTCATGTGCCTCCAGAAGGACTGGTACAAGACCTGCTCGAAGAAGATCCTGCCGCTCCTCGAGAGTGAGCCGCAACACACCACCTCTCTGCGCTACGACCTTGAGTCCTATGTTGAGCGTTTCAACTCGGACTACAAGCCAATGCAGGATCTTGCTAACCGACTGGGCATCGTCAACCGCAACTTGCTGATCGACATCTCGAACATGGTGTCCCCTGTTCCAACGCTATCTTCTGACGGTGTTGGCTCGGCTCGTAACTCGTCTTCTCGTCGCACTGAGTCGATCGGCAGCGAAGCTTCTATCGTGGAGCCGCGCAACCGTCACAGCGGCGGGTACGGAGGTGCAAACCGACAACGACTATACGAAAACCCTCCACCGCGTTCAACGCCTGCAGGTCCCGCTTACCCCTCCTTGTATCAGAGCGGTCCTGCTGGTAGACCTGCCGCAGGACCCACTTCGCTCCGTGAAGCTCGTGCTCTCAGCCCTGTTTCTGACGACAGCGAAGCAACAGTCATTTCTCACCGCGAGCGCCGCAACACTGGGTCATCGCGCAACCACGCGTTCCAGGGTCTTGATGGTGCATTCGACTTCGATGACCGCGACTCATATGGCTCCAACCAGTTCGACTTCCCTCCTTCGCTGGGTCCATCTTTCCTTGTGCCCACCTCCCAGCCGATGCAGCACTCCATGTCTGCACCGCACTCGCAAACCATCTCTCTCCCTGGTTCCCACCGTGGCTCTGGGGTCTTCAACTCGGCCCTACCCATGTCTGACTCTCCAGCCCGCGGCTCAGCCGAAGAGCTGCCCGCCACACCCTGCGACTCCGACGAGCCAGAAGTCTTGTTCTTGGCCGCCAGTCTCTTCGAGTTTAATATTGCCCATGATCGTCGCGAGGGCGGTATACCCTATCTTGTCTACGTGCCCGGTGAGATCTTCGACGTTATTGGCATGAAGGGCGAGTTATGGCTTGCTCGTAACCAAGATGATCCTTCCAAGACTGTAGGCTGGATCTGGGAGAAGCATTTCGCGCGCATCTTGCCTGAGGATGCTTGAGCAACAGCATGAGCATGATGAGCATCACGCAGCGTGCATATTACGTCTCGCAACGTGCATATCACCACTTTCTGTCTGGTTTCCGCAAACGAAGCGCCCATGACACGGCTTTGAGTCACTTTTTCTTCCCTTTTGTTAAGCGGCGTTTTCTTCTCTGGCAGCTCGCCTTCATTTTGGCTTGCTTTGGGTTCATATGTGATTCCCCCCGGCTGTCCCAATACGTGGACCTGAACTTTACAATTCCAACAGACCTTATACCTCTTTTAAAACAGAGCCCTATACCTCTTTTTCTTTTCTACTACTCTTCATTGGCAATGGCAACGATGAAAATACCTTTTGGGGCTGGTCGATTGGCTGGCGCAATTGTCGGTCGTCGCTACCTGCTTTTGCATTGAGGGCGTCTTGGTCAACGGATCAGCATGAGATGAAAGAGATGAAATACTTGCGTGGCAATATTTGGACGGCCTAGCCTACGAATTGCGAGGGGCAAGCAATTGAACGGCCTTGCAAGGATTAGGAACGGAATTGTGTTTGTGTATGAATATGATTAAGGGGGATATGAGAGTATTGGGAAATGGGAATGGAGAAGGGGACGTTTTCTCATGAATGAAGATTTGATTCTATGATGGCTACTTCTATTGCTTGTTTGACTTGATGTGCTGTGAGGTTTACTCGGACATGTCGCTTCCACTCTCGCTCCCGTCGTCGCTGCCGCTGAGCATCTCCTCATCATCCTCTGCGTCATCGTCCTCGCCTTCGAGGCCGTATGCGTCCTGGAAGTCGACGAGTTGCTTGACTTGCGGCTTGAATCCAGCTTCTTCGAAGTTCTTCTTGAGATCCTGAAAACGCACGCATTAGTGTCAAGTGTCTCTAATAGGAATGCAGGAAAGAAAAGACTTACATCACTCATAATCCCGCCACACGTAACCACCACATCCGCCTTCTCGGGCACAAACACGCCGCCCACAACCTCCCTCAGCACCTTCCTCACATCCTCAACCCCGACCTTCCTCACCTCCCTCAGCGCCCAATCCTGCCAGTCCTTGCCGACCCCGCGCGTCACAAGATCCACAAACGAACTCCTCGCCGCATCCAAAATACTCGCGCGCTCGTCGACAAACTCGCGTACAATGCTGCTAATCGCGCCCTCAAGCGCCAGCTCATCGAACGTGCGCGTCCCGTCGCCGTACTCGGCAACCACCGTCTTCGCCTTGCTGTACGCGGAGAAGGCGTTGGGCGACTTGTAGATTCTGAATTTGAGCAGGCCGGTCTCCGGGTCGCGGAAGAAGTTTGTGCCGTATGCGAGGCCGTTGCCGCGGATTGCTTGCCACATGGGCCCTTCGACGGCGTCGAGGTAGGCGAGTGCAACCATTAGTGATGGGAGTTGCGGGTTGGTGTGCCCCTTGGGGCCTCGCGAGGTGAAGACGGCGAAGCTGGAGTCGATGGGCATGGGGATGATGAAGTGGTTTCCACCAGGGTTCTTGCCGGAGGGGGAGAGGACGGCATTGCGGTCATCAATGGGGATGAGGGAGGGGTTTTCGGGGGCGGGGAAGGCGGAGAGGAGGTGTTTGAATGTGGATACGGGGGACGTGAGGGTCTCGAGGTTGGCGGTGACGAGGATGCGCATGTTGGAGAAGGTGAGGAGGTGGGTGCGGAGAGCTTCGAGTTTGTCGATGACAGTTTGGGGGGAGGATTTGAGGAGCTTGAGGATGCGCTTGAGGTAGAGGGCTTTGACGAGAGTGTTTGTTGCGCGGACGGAGGAGGCGGCGTCGTAGTGGACCATGCGGTCGACGGCGAAGGCCATGCTGTTGCCGTCGCGCTTCTCTTCGGGGACGTCGGCGAGCATTTTCTTGACGGCGGTGATGATGCGCTCGACGTCGAAGACAGAGTCCACGAGCATGGTCTTCAGCCATTGCACGCATGTTTCGAACTTGCTTGCCTCGGAGACGAAGGGGATGTAGAGCATCTCGGAGTTACCGACGTCGGAGCCACGGTCCACGCTGTATTCGATGGTATCTTGTTCAAGCTTTGTGATGATTTCTTCAAACTCGATGCGCTTGCCGTCCTTGACGACAGGTGTAGCGAAGAAGTTCGTAAGGTATACACCAAGCAGAGGCTTCAGGTCGGTGGGTAATGTGGCGGTTCCGAGAATTAGGCCAAAGTGCACGAACGACGTAGGGATGTGCTCGTAGTGTATGAACAGAGGCAGGCCGTTCTCGTCCTTGTCGATGTTTTGTTGAATCTTGTTCTCTGATGTGCCCAATTTCTTCGCGAGGCCAGAACGAGCAGTAACGGTCTCATAGAAGTGGATAGACTCGGTGCTAGGGACCTTTACGCCTGCGATAATCTCTTCGGGGATCGGCTTGTCGTTCTCGTCCTGTGCTGCCTTGAGCTTCTCTGCGAGCTTTTTAAGACCCTCTTCACCGAGCTTCTCTTGTTGGGCCTTGACACGGGCGACCTCCTCGGCCTTCATCTTTTCTGACAGTGCGAGTGACGGCTTGCCAAGCAGGGAAATATGGTGCGCATCTGACATCCACTTCTTCAGCAATGCTCGCCACTGCTCCTCTGTCCACTCTTCCAATTCTTCAAATACCTTCAAGCTGGCCATCGCTTTCTCAAGATCTGAGCCGTCTCTGTTGCCAAACAGATGGTCTTTGATGACAGAGTCCTTGTACTCGTCATTGCCAATCTCGGAGGCGTATCGTGTCTGACGCTCGAAGCGGTGTAAGCAATCCTTCAGATAGCTTATATCAAGTGGCCTGGAAGCGTGATCTTTCAGAACCTCAAAGAAGCGTTTTTCTACCTCCGCTAGCTTGGATGTCTCAACAGAGCTGATGGTCCACCATATAATCATGTCGTAATGTCCTTTGGTGTAGAAATAGATCTGACTTGCGAGGTTCTCCTTTTCAACTAGTGTGTTGACCAAGACAGAGACAGAAGACCCTGCAAGGTAATAGAGTAGAGTGTTGATGGCTGTCTCGGCAGTATCATCCATAGACTCAGGCCCGAGGAAGGCGATCTGGATTTCACCAGTAGATTCATCCTCCTCTGGAAACTCTACTGTGTCAACTACAGTCTTGCTCAGTGGCGGTGTGCGCTTCGACTCTACCCACGGTCGCTTGAAGGGGGCATCGTAGGCGGGTACCTTATCGATGATGGAGTCCTCGAACTTGTCCAGAATACTGAGGAGGTTGGTGTGCTCGACCTCTCCGATGAGTACAAGCCGAATGTTTTTCGGCTGGTACATGTCACGGTGGAATTGGCGAATGCGCTCTGCGGGCAGCACTCGTAGCGCCTTCATCATACCACCAGTCTCGTAGCGGTATCCGTCCCCTTCCGGGTAGAGCAAGCGACGCATCTGGAGGTCCATCAAATCGCCTTGTAGGTTCTCACGACCTTGCATTTCAGAGTAGACGACGCTTTTGCTGTTAGCTACAAAATCAATAGCTTGAGAAAAGTACACACCCTGCGTCTTCGCCTTTACCGTCAATATGGTGTACTTCAGTATAGCAACCGGCATCAGTCAGAGTGGGTACTATGAGATGGTCCAGATAGATTGGCAGAAGTTGCGCAAAACCTTCCCAGCCAGCAGTCGACAATGTGTAAACTGTCTCAGCTGTGTCAGTCCAGGCATTCGTGTCGGAATATGACCTGGTCGCGATCTTGTCCAGAACACCCTTGTAGGGATATTGTCGTGAGCCCATGAAGCACAAATGCTCGAGAGTGTGCGCTGCGCACTGTCAGCAGCGCCAGTTGATGGATAAATTCAAACATACGAGAGCCGGAGTCATCGTGAATCTCAGTGGCTACAGCAAAGTTTCCGTACACCTTTGGCCCTTTCCGGTCGACAACTACCACCCGTAGTCCTGTTCGCTGCGACTCATACTGCGTGAACGTGGCATCCGCATAGTCGGCTTTGAAGCTCTGGATTTTCTTGAAGTGAGAGTCTTGTTGTACGGACCCCATTTTGTCGTATAGTATGGGTGATTGGAGGAGTCTCAAGGTTTTCCTCGAGATGCTCAGATTGGTAGTGCGCAGGGGCCCTTTGTCCGCTACCGAATTAGTACTACCATTGTCGTCCAGCCACACGCAAACAAGAATGGCCTAGCAAAGAGTTTGCAAACAAGGTGGCAGTCGCAATTCGGGCATTGCGAAGTCATCGTTTGAGAAGGTGATCGGCTTGGTCTGCTTGAAAGTGCTGTGATACACGTGGAGCTACAGGTCGGACCGGTCGTAATAGAGGTGGTGACCATGAATGTGACTTACTTTCGGGAGAAAGATACAGAAGAGAAGGAGAAAACAACGCAAACCCACTGAACCAATGAAAGATTTGCGAATAGAAACTGTCGTTCTTCCGGCAGAGCGTGTGGCAACCTTGGTGGTTCGAAGATATTTTTGCCAAGTCTTTGTTATGGGTGCTGGCAGATGCAACTAAGAACAGGGCAGTCTATTGTGAGCAGACTCCGAGTTCCAGCGTTTGGCAGGTGTCTTTGCAGTGGCGGGGCACTAGCTGTGGCGGGGCAAGTGAATTGAAGCTTGGTGGGCACGGGCCCATGAGGTAATCCGAGTGCTGGTAACAGCTACGTTGCGACGGCTGATCGGCCACCTCAAGCTTCGCTCCTCTCTGTAAGATGATATGAAAAACACGCTGTAACGCCAATGTCTACGCAAGTATCCGCCGAAAAACTCGGCGATGCCATACTGCAATCGGTCGAGCACGGAGCGTTCCCGCAGGACGAACATGTGGCATCTGCATCCGTGCCGTCGAGCGCCCTGCCAAAGCTACTAGAGCTCGTTGGCAAGGCAAAAGAGGACATCCAAGGTATGTGAAGAGGTGATGCTTGTGCCAGGCAAAGCTGACACGTGCCATAGAACGAAATACGCGCCATCTCTCGCGAAGTCCGCTTCCGATGTCGACGGCTGGATCGCCCAAGCGCGCAAACTGCAGGATGATATCAAACACTCCCAGGATACCGCCAAAGAGATAGTGCAGGAGGCAGAGAAGGGAAAGGCCTATACTGCACAAGTACAAGACGCGGCCAGCAAGGTCAGCCTGCTACACACCGAGATCGCGTACAACGAGAGCCTGGCGCGAGTGGTTGAACAGTTGCGGGACATCTCAACCGTCTTAGACTCGGCGCAAGGAGCCGTTGCACATGGACACCTCATACACGCGTTGGATACATTGGAAGATGCTGATGGTGCCTTCAAAAGACTTGGATCGTTTGAATCAACGCGCGCGGCAGGCGTCTTGCGGACGAAGGAGGATCAGCTGAAGAAGGCAATCATCGAAAATGTGACAGAATCGTGGAATGGACTGATCAATGTGGACAACACAAATCACAAGATCTCGTTAAAGGACACCCTCGAGGGAGAGGCTACAGTCGACATAAGTACCGTTGTGGAGGCGTTGAGCAAATTGGACCTTCTGGACAGTTTTCTTTCTCGCTTCAGCCGCGATCTCGATCGCATCATCATCTCACCGCGGCTTGCTCCTGGCACAAACAAGCTTCTGGTATCATTCGCCATCGACGGCAATGAAATTCGACGCACGAGCCAAATCAATGGGACACGCATCAAAGCCACCCTCGAGGACATACAGGTCTTTGCTGAGTACCTGAGTACCCATCTGCCGTCCAGTGTCGCCGT